>NC_057800.1:231540914-231827964 GCF_018294505.1 Triticum aestivum
AGTTATTGGTGAGATAACCTCGACGCCACTCAGTACTGGGGCGGGAGTTCGGGAGTCTAAGGGCATATTTATCCCTAAGGTGTTTTGGTGATTTATGACAATGCATTTGCGGACTAATTGTGTGCCTTGAGTATCCCAGACGTTTCATCGCTAGGCACAAGACGGTTGGGTGCCCCTCGAAGACTGTTGAAGACGGCGTCTTTTCTATGTTTCTTTTTGGTGGATTTGAGTCGTAGGAAAGCCGTACTATTAAGAGCGGGTCCGCGTCGGAAAGGTTTGGGTGGAATCATCATGTACACGTTTCTTCCTAGTCCCCTCCTTTCCCTTGCACCTTGGAGCTTCCTCCGTTGTTATCTCGTCACCTTGTTTCTGGCTACTGTGTTGGCTCGCGGTAGTACTGCTCCCAGGTGAGCGGTAGTACCGTAGGCACCAGCGGTAGTACCGTGCTGCGGCGCGGTAGTACCACAGGTGCCCACGGTAGTACCGCTCCCCTGGAACTGCACTACCGTGGCCCACCAGGCTAGTACCTCTCCCCCGCGGTAGTAGGGGCGGATGTAATTTTTTACATCCGCGCCTACCATGGAAGTACCGCTTTCCTTCCGCGGTAGTACCGTGCTTAGCTGTCAGGCGGTAGTACCGCCCCCCTGCGGTAGTACTGTGTCGGGTTTTTGCTTCTTCCGTTTTTCAGCGGAAGTAGGCACGGATGTTTCCTTATCCACACTCTTCCCAGGCTAGGGGGTTCCTGCCTGGCGTTAGTACCGCAAGGGGGAGTGGTAGTACCGCGCCCGCGGAAGTACCGCCCTCAGCACTTGTTCTACAGGTCTGCCCTAGCTGTTGCTGGTGCAGCGGTAGTACCGCGGGCCTGCACGGTTGTACCGCATGACCTTGTGGTAGTACCGCTTGGCAGCAAGCGGAAGTACCGCGTGGGCCCACGGTAGTACCGCTGGCCTGGTGCGGTAGTACCGCTGGCCGCGGGCTGGTAGGTGGATAACGGTTGGATCCTTGTCCCTCACAATAAAAGGGGTCCCCTTCTTCCCCGTTGAATTATCTCTTCCAACCCTAAGCTCCATTGTTGCTCTAAGCTCCATTTTCGCCCGATCTCACTCCCTAGCCAATGAAACTTGTTGATTTGCTCGGGAGCGGTTCAGAAGGCCTTAATCCACACTTCCACCAAGAGAAATTTCATTCCCCCCACTAATCCCTTGCGGATTTTGTTACTCTTGGGTGTTTGAGCATCCTAGACGGTTGAGGTCACCACGGGGCTATAGTCCATTGTGGTGAAGCTTCGTGGTGTCGTTGGGAGCCTCCAATTGAGTTGTGGAGATTGCCCCAACCTTGTTTGTAAAGGTTCGGTCGCCGCCTCCAACGGCACCAATAGTGGAATCACGGCATCTCGCATTGTGTGAGGGCGTGAGGAGAATACGGTGGCCCTAGTGGCTTCTTGGGGAGCATTGTGCCTCCACACCGCTCTAACAGAGACGTACTTCCCCTCAAAGGGAAGGAACTTCGGTAACACATCCTCGTCTCCACCGGCTCCACTCTTGGTTATCTCGTGCCTTTACTTGTGCAAGCTTATTTGTGTTATATCTCTTGCTTGCTTGTGTTCCTATCCTTGTTGCATCATATAGGTTGCTCACCTAGTTGCATATCTAGACAACCTACTTTGATGCAAAGTTTAAATTGTTAAAGAAAAGCTAAAAATTGTTAGTTGCCTATTCACCCCCCCCCCCTCTAGTCAACCATATCGATCCTTTCAATTGGTACCAGAGCATCATCTCTTTATTAAGGACTTTACCGTACGAAGAGTATGGTTGATACCGTAGACGGTGTGGAGGAACACTCCGGTGTGAATCCGATCTCGTCTACGGGCGATGGGGGAACCTCGGTCTCACGTGAGGAGTTCAATGTGGCCTTGGAGACATTGAAAACCTCCATGACGACCGAGGTTGAAAGCATGTTTACTAAATTCCTTGAAGGGCTTAAACTATCCACCGCACCGTTGAAAGTGGGTAATCCCACCGACAAGGTGACGGATGCTACCTCCAATAAGGGGGAAGCTAGTAGTGAAAAGGCTCCTTCTTCTAGTGGTAAGAATGGCACCGACATCTTTGCTCATGTGGAACCACCACTTGTTTATGGTGGACCGGTTCCTTCCACTCATTTGAATCATGCCGGTCCTCCCCCTAAGGTTCTCAAAAATGAGGACTTTGATTCTTGGGTTTACCGCTTTAAATGTCATTTAAATCATGTGAACACTAATCTTTGGAGAATCATTGAAGTAGGTTTCTATCCGCATGATCTAAGCAACTTCACTCCTCGAGAAGCCGCCGATAATCAATTCAATGAAAATGCTCTCTTCATCATTCAATATGCAATTCCACCCGAAGATCTACCTCACCTTCGGCCATTTGCCTTGGCCAAAGATGCATGGCTTTGTGTTGTCTCTCTCTACCGGGGAAGCGCAAGCATTCAATGCTCCAACTATGAAGTGGTGCAAGATGAGGCCGATGAGTTTGCAATGAAAGAAGATGAAGAACCTCGTGAACTTTATCATAGAGTAACCAAACTCGCGGTCTCACTCCGAGATCACGGGAGCAAGGACATGGATGACAATTGGATCAAGCGCAAATTCCTCAAGGCAATGATGCCCTACCACAAGGCCATGTCCTCCGTCATTCGTCAAAGGCCGGACTTCCACACTTTGACCTCAAGCAAGGTGTTGGATGAGTTTGTGGCCATGAACATTTTGGACAAGACCGCCGATAATGTGGTGCTTCATTCTCAAAGGGCAAAGAAGCCCAACCTTGTATTGAAGGCCAAGCTCTGCGTTGAAGAAGAAGAAGAAGAGGAAGAAGAGGAGAGCAACCCTGAAGGTACAAAGTATTCATATCGTGAACACATGGCACTCGCTTCAAGGCAATTTTGGAGCAAGAAAAACTCAAGGCCAAACTTTAACAAAAACAACTCAAGTGGCACGAAGAGCAAGCAACGTGTAAGGACTTGCTACAATTGTGGCAATGTGAGTCATTTTGTTGCGGAGTGCCCGTATGAGAAGAAGGAAGACAATGGTGGCAAGCTCATCCAAAAGGACAAGGCCAAGTCGTTCCCCAACAAGAGCAACTTCACCAAGAAGACTCCTCCCAAGGCATTGGTGGTACAAGAAGAGTACAATGAGGATGATGAAGATGATGAAGATTGTGAGTCGGCTGCCATGGCCTCAGTTGCCATTGCAACGACTCCACGGGTGTCTCTCTTCGACTCACCCAATGAGAGCATCACCGCCAAGTGCCTCATGGCTAAAGCCACCAACAAGGTAACCCCCAACATCAAAACTACCATCATTAATCATCCCTCTTCGATGGATAGCATTGATGAACATGAGGGAGCTAATGTGGAGGCGAAGGAGTTTGAGGCCTTTATGGGCAAACTTAAGGGTAAATCCAAGAAGCACTTTGTTGCTCTCTTGGAACAACTTGGTGAAGCCAATGACATGATCGAGTCTCACGAAGATACCATCACTAAGATGGAAGGGCATAGTCGTGACTATGCCGATGAGATTTCGGATCTTTCCAATGCTCTTGAGGAAGAGCATGCATCTTGTTGAGGAGAACGCTAACCTAAAGGTGCAACTTGAGAGAGGTCTTGCGACTTGCATACAAGGCAAGAAGAACCTCAACGACCTCTTGATCAATCAAAAGGGAGTTGTGGCCAAGGAAGGGGTTGGGTACATGCCCGAGTTCAAGAACAAGAAGAAGAATGACAAGACCAAATGACCTCCTCCTCTCATGCAAACCTTTGTTAAGGAGGGAGAGAGTGCTTCCAAGGAGAAGAAGAACAATGTGAAGGGTGACGATGTCAAAAAGGGCAATGCCACTTCTCCCATCAAAGCCGACGACTTTAATCCATCTTATACGTTATGTCGTGCTAGTGATGGGCATGTCTATGCCAAATTTGTTGGTTCTCCTCATGAGTACATTGAATGGTCTATTTGGGTTCCAAAGACCCTTGTTACTAACATCAAAGGACCCATTACAAAATGGGTACCTAAAACCAAGCATTGATCTCTTGTAGGTGTTTGCTTCCGATAGGGGATCATGGTTGCTCGATACGGAGCTACAAATCATATGACCGGAAGCAAGGACTTGGTGGTGGACGTGCACAAGATTCCATATATGCCCACCAATGTCGAGTAGGGTGACACCTCATCTTCTAAGGTATTGGGACTTGGCAAGGTAGTCATCTCTCATGATCTCATGATCGAGAAGGTCATGCTTGTTGAGTCCCTTGCATACAATTTACTTTCCGTTCGTCAACTTGCAATCATGGGCTTTGCCACATTCTTTGATATCGATACCGTGGTCCTCTTGTGGAGCAAGACTCTTAAAGTAGCCTTTGTTGGGCATGTCAAGAACGGTCTATATGTGATTAACTTTTCGGAGCGACCCACTAAGACCGCGACATGCCTAATGGCTAAAGTTGATGTGGGGTGGCTTTGGCATCGCCGTCTAGCCCATGTCAATATGAGATCTTTGCAAAGTCTTCTCAAGGGGGACCATGTCCGTGGACTAACAAATGTTAGTTTTGCTAAAGATCGTGCTTGCAGTGCTTGTATCGAAGGAAAGCTACATGAGAAGGCTCACCCTCCCACGACTATCATTTACTCAAAGAGGCCTTTGGAGCTCCTTCACTTGGATCTCTTTGGGCCTCCATCCTTCGATAGTCTTGGGGGTAGGAAGTATTGCTTGGTGATTGTGGATGACTACTCAAGATACACTTGGGTGTATTTCTTCAAGAGGAAGAGCGAGACCCAACAAACCGTCATTGACTTTGCAAATGAAGCACAACGTCAACACAATGCAAAGATCTTGACAATAAGAAGTGACAACGGCACCGAGTTCAAGAACTACACCTTGGATGAGTTTCTTAGTGATGAGGGGATCAAGCATCAATATTCCGCACCTTACACCCCTCAACAAAACGGTGTTGCGGAGAGGAAGAACCGGACGTTGATGGATGCGGCAAGGACCATGATGGCGGAGTTCAAGTCTCCATACAACTTTTGGGCCGAAGCCATCAACACCGCGTGTCATGCATCCAATCGGCTCTACCTCCGCAAGGGCTTGAACAAGACTCCATATGAGATACTCACCGGTAACAAGCCCAACCTCAAGTACTTTCGGGTGTTCGGGTGTAAGTGTTTCATTCTCAAGAAAGGTGTTCGGTTGTCTAAATTTGAAGCTAGAGCTTATGAGGGCATATTTGTTGGTTATGCTACAAACTCTCATGCTTACCGTGTCCTCAATAAATCCACGGGACTTATTGAGGAGACGTGTAACGTGGAGTTTGATGAGAATAACGGCTCCCAAGTGGAGCAAAGTGGCACTTGTGATGTAGGTGATGAAATTCCTCCTCAAGCCATAAGAAGAATGGGTGTTGGCTTTATCCTACCCATTGAGGAACCCCTTGTGGCCGAAGGAGAAGGACAATGCTCCACTCAAGTGGAGCCATCACCAACCCAAGGCCCACACGCTTCCGAAGAACAACATGAAGGCCCTCATCCTCAAGAACAAGACCAAGGGCAAGATCATGCTCAAGACGGTGTTGACACACCAAGTGATGCCCAAGGTCAAGTTCTCTCCTCCGAGCAAGTTCAAGAACAAGAACAAGCTCAAGACGACGCTCAAGATGATCAAGTGACCACTCCTCGTCTCACCCCCGAGGAGGAATTGGAGCGTCGTGCCGCCAAGGTTGCTTCCAAGCTCTCCACCAAGGATCATCTCATGACGAATGTGCTTGGAAGCTTAAGAAAGGGGGTAAGCACTCGTAGACAATTAGCAAACTATTGTGAGCATCACGCGTTTGTCTCTTGTGTCGAACCCCACAAGGTCTATGAGGCGCTCGAAGATCCGGATTGGCTCAATGCCATGCATGAAGAACTCAACAACTTCGAGCGCAACAAAGTGTGGAGATTGGTGCCAAGACCGACGGGGAACCACAATGTCATTGGAACCAAGTGGATATTTAAGAACAAGCAAGATGCCCATGGGATTATCATTCGCAACAAGGCTCGTTTGGTAGCACAAGGCTACTCCCAAGTCGAGGGTATCGACTACGGTGAAACCTTTGCTCCCGTTGCTCGTCTTGAATCCATTCGCATGTTGATTGCATATGCTTCTCATCATAACTTTAAGTTACAACAAATGGATGTGAAGAGTGCTTTTCTTAATGGTCCTATTAATGAATTGGTTTATGTCAAGCAACCCCCCGGGTTCGAGGATCCCTACTTTCCCGATCATGTGTATCAACTCGATAAGGCACTCTATGGCCTTAAACAAGCCCCACGTGCGTGGTATGACCACCTTACCGAGTTGTTACAAGACCGTGGTTTTGAAGTTGGGCTAATCGACCCCACTCTTTTTACTAAGAAGGTCAAAGGGGAGTTGTTTGTGTGCCAATTATATGTTGATGATATTATCTTTGGTTCCCCTAACAAAGCTTTCAATGAGGAATTTGCCGCTCTCATGACCTCAAAGTTCGAGATGTCTTCCATGGGAGAGTTGAAGTTCTTTCTAGGGTTCGAAGTGAAGCAAAGAAGAGAAGGAACCTTCATCAACCAAGCCAAATACACTCAAGACATGCTCAAGAGATTCAAGCTAAGTGATGTCAAGCCGGCTTCCACTCCAATGCCCACCAAGTGCCAACTTGACATAGATCCCAATGGTAAAGCGGTGGATCAAAAGGTATATCGTTCCATGATAGGCTCCTTGCTTTACCTTTGTGCATCTAGACCGGATATCATGTTGAGTGTGGGAATTTGTGCACGGTTTCAAGCCGCACCTAAGGAAAGTCACTATGTGGCGGTCAAACGAATCTTTCGATATTTGGCTCATACCCCAAACTTTGGCTTATGGTACCCAAGAGGAGCAAACTTCAAGCTTGTAGGGTATTCGGATTCCGATTGGGCGGGAGACAAAGTGGATAGGAAGTCCACTTCCGGAGGGTGCCAATTCCTTGGTTGCTCTTTGGTAAGTTGGTCTTCCAAAAAGCAAAGTTGTGTGTCTCTCTCGTCCACCGAAGCGGAGTATGTGGCGGCTGGTAGTTGTTGTGCACAACTCTTATGGATGAGGCAAACTTTAAAGGATTACGGTGTCATTTGTGACAAAGTGCCTCTTTGGTGTGACAATGAAAGTGCCATCAAGATCTCTCTCAACCCGGTGCAACACTTCAAGACGAAGCATATTGAGATTCGGTATCACTTCATCCGGGATCACATTAGGCGAGGAGAGATCGAGCTCAACTATGTCAACACTCATGATAACCTTGCAGATATTTTCATGAAGCCCTTGGATGAAGCAAGATTTCGCGAGTTAAGGCATGAGCTAAATATCATTGATTCGAGCAATGTTGCTTGAACCCTTGCACACCCCACCATACTCAACTTGTTGTCTTGTTTAGATGTAGGCATGGACATAGGGGGAGTGTTGTTCTCTCAATGAACTCTCCTTCCCCCCATTATGCATAAATTGATCAAGTCTTTCACATTAGCCATGTTTGATGGTACTTGTGCTTCAAAGACGAGTTTTGGTCATGGGCCCAAGGATAATTCTTCGCGGTGCCATACCAATTGACTCAAACATAGGTGGCTCCGGCCACCGCCCTCTCTTTGGAGAGGTGGTGTATCGTGGTTGCTTCATGTGGTCGTTTGCCTTTCTGCCTTCGTGTGTCGCGTGGTCTTGTGGTGTCGTGTTGCCTCGAAGTTTTCATGCAAAGACCATTTTTTCGTGTGCTTGAAACTCGCAACTTTTTGAGCCCACGGTACTACCGCGGCTTGCCGCGGTACTATCGCATTGAGAGGGCACAGTACTACCACGCCGGAGAGCGGTACTACCGCTCAGGTGCGGTACTTCTGCCGAGCGGTACTACTGCGATGATGCACGGTACTACCACGCCGTCGAGTGGGAGTGGGGGTTATGACTCGGGCAGGGGAGTTCCAACTCCCCATACCCATTCACTTGTCTCTCTCCCCATGTCTCTCTCTCTCTCGCTCAAGAACGGCGCCGGAGGTCCTCGCCGGATCTCCATCTCCTGCCACTCTCCTCGGATCTCGACCGGTGGGATCGTTCTCCACCACTTCCTCTTGCCATGGAACAAGGTTTTTCCCCAAATCCCTCTCTTTCTTGGTTGTTCTCTCACTTCTAGGTTTTTGGGGAGATGCATGTTGTTCTTGAGATTTTAGGCCAAATATGTGCAAGAGTAGGTTGTAGGAGAGTCGTGTTGCGTAGGAATCATACTTGATATGTTGTCCTGTGATAGATTTGTCCAACCGTAGTACCACGTGGTTTCGCGGGCTTTCTTAGATTTGAACTTGTTTGGATCTGACGCGGTGTGGTACTACCGTGTCTCACATGCGGTACTACCGCTCATGCGGTACAACCGCCCATCAGATGCGGTACTGCCACGCTAGCTGTGGCACTAAGATCCTACTACCGCTCCCAGACTCGGTACTACCGTGACCTTACACGGTACTACCGCGACTAGGAGGGGTACTACAATCTTAGTACCGCAGCACTTGGCAGTTCTACCGTAGGGGTCAAATATCTCTCATGGCAATTCTCTTGTGTGCTTTCTACATATTTCTTTTGCTTTGTTGTGGTCTTTGCATTGATCCTTCTTGCTTGTCATGTGTGTTTTGCGCTTTGTGTCTCAGGTGGTGGCTCTCGCCGTTCCAATCCCAGTCGTCACACTGGCTCCAAGCGTCTACGCAATCCCCAAGATGAAGCACCAGAGGGCTCCAATGCCCCCAAGCACAATGTCAAGACCACTGCCAGCAAGCAAAAGGAACCTGCTAAGGGCATGGACGAGATTTCCCTCAATGAGTATGTCGAACGCCGGAAGATCAACCCCTATGTGAATCCTCATGCTGTCCTCAAAGGCACTGAGTTGTTTTGGACCAAGCAGCAGGCTCTCATTTATTTGGATGTGATCAAGAACAAGCAGAATACCTTCATGGATGTCAAGTGGATAGACATGAATCACATGAGGAAGGACAAGTTTCGTGACTATTTTGGAGAAGCTCTGGACTTGGTGGAGCAGTTTGCTATTGAGCCTATGATCTCCTTTCACCTTGACTATGACCCTGAGCTTATTTGTCAGTTCTTTGCCTCCGTTTACTTTCACCCCGGGGATGAGCGGAGGATGACCTGGATGACCAATGGCCGTCAGCTGTCTGCTACATGGAAGGAGTTCATGGATCTGCTTCACATTCCTGATGATGGGCTTCACACACCCGTTGGTGTTCGCCCCCACGCCAACTCTGAGTCTGCTAACAAGAACTTGCTTCAACCATTCCTTGTTGAGAAGGTGCTCCCCAATGGCAAGTCGACTTGGGTACTGAATTCCTTTCTGGATATCATGCATCGCATCTTCCGCAACACTCTGTTCCCACGCATTGGCGACAAGGACAAGGTTCATTCCTATCTGGTGGACATGTTGCTCCTGTGTGCGGAGGCACGTTCGTCTCAGACTCAGCCACTTGATATGTCACACATCATGTGGTGTGAGCTTTGGTTTGCAGTGTTCACCCGCAAGGTACCTATCTATGGACCGTACCTATTTTTGCTGCTCTCCACAACTTGGGAGAAGATGTACCCTGGTGATGAGTTCCTTGCTCCAGACTGGATTCGGCATGAGTCCATCAGTCTCTGTGTCAAGCCCAACTGGGCCAACACTACTACCCGTGCTGAGGCTTCTACTGCTAGGAGGGCTGTTGGTGAGGAGGAGGCTGGTGCGGAGAATGTTGCTGAGGACCGTGCTACTAGGTCTACCACACCTTCCTCTGAGCCGTCGTGGGCCAAGAAGTCAAAGGACAAGATGAAGACTCTCTTCTGCATGTAGGCAAAGGGACAGTACAGGACTCACGTGGCAAACAAGGAGAGTCGCCGCCGTGACAAGAAGGTCATGAGGCTCTTTGGAGAGGATGTCTCTGGCGGTTCTGAGGATGTCATCACACCAGAGGCCGCATGGATGGCGAAGCAGGGTACAAGTGGACTAGTTCTGAGGAGGACATCGAGGAGTCCGTCCCCACCGCTGAGTCTGACGAGGAGCATGAGGAGCAGTGGGATGACTTCTCTGCCTGAGCCACCCCGTGTGTGTAGGTGTCCTCTCTGCCTTTTTGGCGTCTCAATACCAAAGGGGGAGAGAGTGTAGGGATTTGCGTTGTGTCGTGCTTGATGTGTTTTCTTTGTCGTTTGAACCTCGTTTGCCTTTGTTTGGTTTGTGCCTTCGAGACTTATCCTACATATGGTGTAAGACATATGCTCTCTAGTCTATCTTAGTTAACTTATGTTTGTGCTATCTTGTCTAGTGTTAGCCTTTCTATTGCAAGATATGCCTTGTCTCTATAATATAGGGGAGCTTTGATCCTAGTATGTGTGCCGTGCAGTCCAAAGAACCCATCTAGTTGGCACACATCTAGGGGGAGCCCGTCTATATTCTAGAGAGGAGGGGTTTGCGTTTGCTCATTATTATTTTCCTTGTGCAAATCCCGTATTGTCATCAATCCACCAAAAAGGGGGAGATTGTAAGGGCATATTTATCCCTAAGGTGTTTTGGTGATTGATGACAATGCGTTTGCGGACTAATCGTGTGCCTTGAGTATCCTAGACGTTTCATCGCTAGGCACAAGACGGTTGGGTGCCCCTCGAAGACTGTTGAAGACGGCGTCTTTTCTACGTTTCTTTTTGGTGGATTTGAGTCATAGGAAAGCCGTACTATTAAGAGGGGGTCCGCGTCGGAAAGGTTTGGGTGGAATCATCACGTACACATTTCTTCCTAGTCCCCTCCTTTCCCTTGCACCTTGGAGCTTCCTCCGTTGTTATCTCATCACCTTGTTTCTGGCTGCTGTGTTGGCTCACGGTAGTACTGCTCCCAGGTGAGCGGTAGTACCGTAGGCACCAGCAGTAGTACCGTGCTGCGGCGCGGTAGTACCGTAGGTGCCCACGGTAGTACCGCTCCCCTGGAGCTGCACTACCGTGGCCCACCAGGCTAGTACCGCTCCCCCGCGGTAGTAGGGGCGGATGTAATTTTTTACATCTGCGCCTACCACGGTAGTACCGCTTTCCTTCCGCGTAGTACCATGCTTAGCTGTCAGGCGGTAGTACCACCCCTCTGCGGTAGTACTGTGTCGGGTTTTTGCTTCTTCTGTTTTTCAGCGGAAGTAGGCACAAATGTTTCCTTATCCACACTCTTCCCAGGCTAGGGGGTTCCTGCCTTGCGGTAGTATCGCGAGGGGGAGCGGTAGTACCGCGCCCGCGGAAGTACCGCCCTCAGCACTTGTGCTATAGGTTTTCCCTAGCTGTTGCTGGTGCAGCGGTAGTACCGCGGGCCTGCACGGTTGTACCGCGTGACCTTGTGGTAGTACCACTTGGCAGCAAGCGGAAGTACCGCGTGGGCCCACGGTTGTACCGTTGGCCTGGTGCGGTAGTACCGCTGGCCACGGGCTGGTAGGTGGATAACGGTTGGATCCTTGTCCCTCACTATAAAAGGGGTCCCCTTTGACTTATCTCTTCCAACTCTAAGCTCCATTTTCGCCCGATCTCACTCCCTAGCCAATGAAACTTGTTGATTTGCTCAGGAGTGGTTGAGAAGGCCTCGATCCACACTTCCACCAAGAGAAATTTCATTCCCCCCACTAATCCCTTGCGGATCTTGTTACTCTTGGGTTTTTGAGCATCCTAGACAGTTGAGGTCACCGCGGAGCCATAGTCCATTGTGGTGAAACTTCGTGGTGTCGTTGGGAGCCTCCAATTGAGTTGTGGAGATTGCCCCAACCTTGTTTGTAAAGGTTCGGTTGCCGCCTCCAAGGGCACCAATAGTGGAATTACGGCATCTCACATTGTGTGAGGGCGTGAGGAGAATATGGTGGCCCTAGTGGCTTCTTGGGGAGCATTGTGCCTCCACACCGCTCCAACGGAGATGTACTTCCCCTCAAAGGGAAGGAACTTCGGTAACACATCCTCGTCTCCACCGGCTCCACTCTTGGTTATCTCGTGCCTTTACTTGTGCAAGCTTATTTGTGTTATATCTCTTGCTTGCTTGTGTTCCTATCCTTGTGGCATCATATAGGTTGCTCACCTAGTTGCATATCTAGACAACCTACTTTGATGCAAAGTTTAAATTGTTAAAGAAAAGCTAAAAATTGTTAGGTGCCTATTCACCCCCCCCCCCTCTCTAGTCAACCATATCGATCCTTTCAGAGAGTATTGCCATAAATCGTATAACGGATGCTTTTCGAAGGTTGAGGTAAATGATTTCCGAAGGTTTCTTGGTTATGTGTTGAAGGATGGATACAGTTGGATGTAGGATTTGCTAGCTTTGGGTGAGATATTATGCTTCCACTGTATCCCCAACACCTGATTGCATAACCGGAAAGTTTCGGGAGTTTATAAGTGGGAATTCAAGTAGCTCTTAGGATATCTTTCCGACAGATGCATGATATGAGATTGGGGTTCGACGTCTAGTGGTCCGCCTATCCACGGTTGGTTTTACAGTGGTCTTGTTGTGTCTTAAAGAGTCCTTGGCAATGCTGACTCGGGGACACTCCGTATGTCATGTGCACTGCCTTGTACATGATGGTGTTGTACGATCGATCCCGTGTGGGCCCCACCGCAAAAACTTCAGACGAAATCTCTATCATATGTTTGTTCCGGCTTATTCTGCAAGCCAATCCTTTGTTTTGTTTTGAGTTGTGGTATTCGAGTTGCTTCAAAGTCAAATGTTGATTCCATACCTTTCCCAAATGGTGTTCTCATACTTCTATGTGAATACAAATCCTTCTGGATCATCGAGATTGTCATGTTAATTCCTTTTCAACTGGTGTGCTTCTCTTCTAGTGGATCCAATCTTTTCAACATCCGCAAGATCAACTCAAGTCTTCTCAACGGTGTTGTTTCATCCGTCCCAAATTGCCTTTGTTTTCCGCCCTCCCACCTTTTTTCTTCAAGGACTAAGATTTCTTAATCAAGTATCCAGCTTATTGATGTGAAGTCTCTCCATTCTTTTCCGTCAATGTTCTTATCCGGTGATTCTCAAGAAGATACTAACGGAGCTTCAAGTTCATCAATCTTCACTCGTTTTCTTCTCCGGTGGATTCAAGTCAAGATTTGTTGATCATATCCTTTCCTTGTTTCAAATACCTTCTCATGTCGGTGCACCTCTTAATCATTCACCTCTCACTATTCATTTGTTTCGAAGTGTTGAAGATATCTCAGAAGGCTCGTCTTTTCATTTAAGATCCGTTCAACCTATTTAGAGATTGTTATCTCATTCAAGCCATTTAATTCAATCGGTGCAATATCTCTTTTCAAGCAATCTTTTCAACGGTGTTTCTTTTGAGTGGGCCCATAACTCATAGGTCTTTTCCCAGGATCTTACCTGACTCTTCTAATTTTTCCGGAGTATTCTCAAATTCATTTCAAGTTTGACGTAAGAATGAATTATCATCAGTCATATGCATTTCTCCAAGATTTGTCAAATTCTTTTCCTCATTGGCTCAATCTTTCTATTCTTCATTATTTCGGAGTGCCTCAACAATTCATGGTGGTGTTTCTCATCATCATTCTCTGCTTTTGAAGACCGAAGAAGAGTTTTCCCTCCAAATCTTATCCGTTCTTCCAAAGATTCATGATTCTAGCTTGATGCCATCCTCTCATAATTGTTTTTGATTGTGAGAATTCTTTTCACCCATCCGGAGCAATTCAAGAGTCTTTTCAGTTTGATTCTTCGAAGACCATCATTGCGGGGTTATTCATTCCTAGCTTTCAGCTCTCATTCTCCAAATCTTACCGGTGCATCATTCAAATATTTTCTAATCAAGCTTCTTCGTTCATTTGCTAATTCTTCCCGGTGTTTCGCTATCTTTTCCTTGATCGTTTCTTAATTCTTACGGTGGTTCATTCAAGATTCCTTTTCTCTTGGTATCATATCGATTTATTCGTTATTTCAATCCTAACGGCGATTCGTTGAAGTCTTTTCTCAAGTTTGTGTTAATTTTAGCTTAATCCTTTCTACGAGAATAAGTAGTATGCCAAATCCATGGCTTGTCATCAATCTAAATTGGTGAAGGATAAGCATAATGTAATTCTTATTCTTTGTTTCATCTAAGTGATTAATTCCTTATTCCGGAGGTGCATCAAAATTCTTGATTTCTTTTGTTCATCTTTCTTTTTCCCGGAGTTCCAAGCTCTCGCAATTATATCACCACGGAGATCCATCTAAATCATTACAAGGCTTCACCTTGTGTTTTCAACTTCTCTTTCTTCCTATCATCATTTTGTTACCGGAGTTCTTCATGAAGTCTCTACATGGTGGTTCATCAAGGATTTAATTCGTTCTCGAAGTGTTTGCCAAGACGAGCTCAAGCATTCTTCATCTTGCATTCCGAAGTGCAATTCTTTCAATCTTATCTTTTCAGGTGGTGTTATGTCATTTTGGCAATTGCTTTGTGTTTCATGATTCAAATGTTGTCCTGAATGACATATTTTAAACCCATCATTTTCAATTCGTTCATGGGATCCTTTGCAACCCATCAATCTCTTCGTTGGAGTTATCTTGGGTTATATTCACCTAAAGTTTTCCCTAAGGATTGTTGCTATTTATGGTGCTTATAAATGTTCCAAGTTCTTCATTTATCCTCCTGGTGAAATAAGTTTCTCGTCTCCTTGTTCTTATCAATCCAATCTTTTCCGTGAGTGGCAGGTTGTCACCTCATAATTTTGAGATGTATTCCGTAAGCCCACATCAAGCTTATCCTTTCGTTGTTGATAATCCAACAACTCCGTTCTAGCATATGTTGTAAGCGTGCTCACTGAAGATCTTGTTTCCCTCCGTTCATTCCATGGCATTCTTTCTTTGTTCTTCCGGAGGCATTGTGATGTTGCTCTCTTCGACCCATCATCTTGTTTTGGCAAGATCATGTTCCTTTCCGTGCTTATCCGTTAACCGGAGTGTGGTGTTCTCCTTTCAAGTTCCTTTTCATCTTATCAAGTTTTTGCCTCCCTTCTCAACCGGAGTGCTGTCTGAAATCTTTCTTACCCAGGGTGCCATTCTTTCAATAGTTCCGGAGGCAGTGTGTTGTTGATTTCATCAAGCATACTCTCATCTTGTCAAGTTCTTGTTCGATTCCGTCCATTTACAGTCAGAGTGTTGTCCAAATTATATCATTCTTAATCCTTCTCTATCTTGTTTTTTCTTAACCGGAGTGGTTTCAATATATATCTTGCCCTTCAACCTCATGTTTTTTCGCAATGTTCCTTGTTCCTCTTTCCTAACGGAGTGTTTTCAAGTTTGTTCATCTTCGTTGTACTATTTCTTTCAATTTGCTCAACCTCGCAAGGCTCTTTGGTTTCACTCGTTTGTCAAAGAAGCAACTTAGTTTTACCTCTTCTCTTTCTCTTCCATTTTTCCTCCGGTGCCATTCTAGATCTCGGGACGAGATCCTCTCGTAGTGGTGGAGTGTTGTAACACCCCGAGACTGATGTGCTAGATGTCTTCCAGTTATTCACTGTTGTTGCCTCGTCAGTTGTTTGCGTGTCATGCATTTCATATCATGTCATCATGTGCATCGCATTTGCATATGTGTACGTCTCATGCATCCGAGCATTTTCCCTGTTGTCCATTTTGCATTCCAGCGCTCCTATGTCCTCCGGCGTCCCCTTTTGCCTCTTTTCGTGTGCGGGTGTTAAACGTTCTCAGATTGGACCGAGACTTGCCAAGCAGCCTTGGTTCACTACCGGTAGACCGCCTGTAAAGTTTCGTGCCATTTGGACTTTGTTCAATACTCCAACGGTTAACCGAGGGACCGTAAAGGCCTTGTGTGTGTTGCAGCCCAACATCTCTCCAAAGTGGCCCAAAACCCACCTAAACCCCCTCCATCATCTCGGTCGTTCGATCACGATCGCATGGCCGAAACCGTGCTCAATTTGGAGTCTCCTAGCTCCCTCTACCTATATATAGGTGCTCTCCTCCAAAAATTCCGCGCAGATCAAACCCTAGCCTCCCTCTTCCTCGCGCTGCCGGACATGTCCATCACGCGTCAGACATGTCCAGCCTCCACGTCGCTCCGATCAACCCTGTCGCGCCACGTCATCGCACCGCCACCCACAGCCTATCCGGCGCCGCCACCTCGCCGCGTCTCTCTCTCCTCCCACCGCGGGCCCGGGGAACCCAGATCCGGCCCGTCGGGCCCATTCCGCCACCGCCGCCACCCGCGGGCACGCGTACGCACCTGCAGCTCCGCCGCCTCGCCGCCGCCGGCAAGCGCCCGCGTCCGCCACCCGGCTCCTCCTGCCGGTGCCGCCGTTCGCCTCCGCGCGCCGCCCCGCCTTCCGCTGCCGTCGCCCGTCCGTTCGCCGCCTCGGGTCGCCGCGCCTCGCGCAGGCGCCGGCCGCCCCTTCATCCCGCGCCGGTCCCGCCTCCTCCCTCACGCCCTCTGGCGACCCATCGCCGCGCCCCAATGCCGGTGTCCCATCGTCATGCGCCGCGGCCCCTGTCTCCCTCGATCCAGGCGGGAAGGAGGAGGAGGAGGACCACCTCGCCGCCGGCCACGTGGGGCACGACCCAGCTCCGTACCCGCCGGCCCGCTTCCTCCGGCCCGTTGATTTTATTCGCAAGGGTATATTTTCACTAAGTCCCCAGATCTGCATACTTTCATGCCATATTCATCGCATCATAACTTTGCACCCGTGGCTCCGTTTTAGGCATGTAGCATATCAAATTGTTTGTCTCGATGTGCACTTCATTTCATTTCATTGCACCATGTTCATTTGAGCTCATCTTGATGCCCTAAATGCTGTTGCAAGAGTGCTATGTAATGTTAGTCTCAGCTTCTTATTGGTAATTGGACATTTCTCATTTTTGCCATGTTTAATGTGTGCCTCCTATGAGTATGAGCTCTACATGTGTTTTGTTATATGGCATGCCATCTTTACAGGGGTGTATGCCATGTATTTTTGTGATCAATGTGGTGACTAGCACAAGCATACAAAGTAGCTCCCGTGATGTTGCTGATTTCAGGGACTTAGAATTTCACTAAGTCATTTTCCTGCTAATATTTTTATGCCATGTATTCTTGTTGCTACAGAGTGATCCATGCCTCTTTTGAGCATGATCAGTAAGGATGTTTTGTAGATATGGCTGTGCTCTATCCATCCATGTCTTTGCTTGCAATTATGGAGCACCCTAGCTTGACTCTATAGAGCACAACTTTTGCTATAAAATGTTCCTGGCAGATTTTTTACATGTTAAGCGATTTTGCCGAGGTTGTTGTAGTTGATCCGTGCATGCTATGAGGTTGTTCTTGCCATGTTTAGCTTCTATGCCATGTCTACTTGCTGGGAGTATGCTTAGTTTGTCATGCCATGCTTTGTGGTGAGTGCATCGAGCTCGTAAACATACCTACGTGAATCTGTTTTGCCATGTTCCAGTTTTCTTCTAAGTCTGAATCTATCAACGAAAGTTGCTATGTTCATATGGTTGCCATTGTATTTTCTGATCCCTTTTGGCTTATGGTCAGTAAGGGACTTTTGTTGTATGCTTTGAGCAGCTTCGTGCCATGCCTTGCTTTGCCATGATATGTTCCTGTAGCATGTTGTTATCTTGCTCTAAACATTGCTTCTAGATGTTAAATTCCTGACATGTTGTTATTTTCCCCAAGTCTGAAACCTGATATCTTTTGCACTTTTGCCATGCTTGTTTGAACCTGCTATTGTGTGATTTAGCCACAGCTCAGTGTTCATCTTTTGTCAAGAATCTTGAGTGGATCACTGCCATGTGCTTTGTTGCTATGTTAGAGTGCAGTAGCTTGTTGTTCTTGATGCATTTAGATGGCCTCGTGCTGTTAATCGCAGCTTTGTGCCATTATTGTTTTGCTTGCCATTTGCAAACCGTGCATCCGATTCCGGTGATCATTATATCGATTTCGACCGAAATCGACTCCTCTTTCCAGTGGCACTCTTGGTTTTCCAAGTTGAGGCCAATTTCAATCTTTCCTTTCCGGAGCATGCATATGCATTGCATTTCATGTTTCGCATATCATGCCATGTTTTGCATCATGTTGCTTGTGCACTGCACGTGGTTGATTGTGTCTCCCTTTGCTTGTGTTCTTGCTTTGGGTAGATCCGGGAGACGAGTACGTGATCGAGGAACCCATTGAGTACGCTTACGAGGATCAAGCTAACGTCAATTCGGAGAACTTTGCAGGCAAGATGACCATACCCTCAAAATCACTTCTATCTTTGCTTGCTAGATGCTCGCTCTATTGCTATGCATATGCTACGATACCTACCACATGCTTTACCATGCCTCCCATATTGCCATGTCAAACCTCTAACCCACCTTGTCCTAGCAAACCATTGTTTGGCTATGTTACCGCTTTGCTCAGCCCCTCTTATAGCGTTGTTAGTTGCAGGTGAAGATTGGAGTTTGTTCCTTGTTGGAACATGTTTATTGTTGGGATATCATTATTATATCTTGTTTACTTTAATGCATCTATACACTTGGTAAAGGGTGGAAGGCTCGGCCTTATGCCTGGTGTTTTGTTCCACTCTTGCTGCCCTAGTTTCCGCCATACCGGTGTTATGTTCCTTGATTTTGCATTCCTTACACGGTTGGGTTATAATGGGAACCCCTTGACAGTTCGCCTTGAATAAAACTCCTCCAGCAAGTCCCAACATTTGTTTTACCATTTGCCACCTAGCCTTTTCTTTTCCCTTGGGTTTCTGGAGCCCGAGGGTCATCTTTATTTTAACCCCCCCCCCTCGGGCCAGTGCTCCTCTGAGTGTTGGTCCAACCTGTCAGCTGCCGGTGGCCACCAGGGGCAACTCTGGGCTGGCCTACTGGAACCTTGGACAATCCGGTGTGCCCTGAGAACGAGATATGTGCAGCCCCTATCGGGATTTGTCGGCACATTCGGGTGGCTTTGCTGGTCTTGTTTTACCATTGTCGAAATGTCTTGTAACCGGGATTCCGAGTCTGATCGGGTCTTCCTGGGAGAAGGAATATCCTTCGTTGACTATGAGAGCTTGTGATGGGCTAAGTTGGGACACCCCTGCAGGGTTTTGAACTTTCGAAAGCCGTGCCCGCAGTTATGGGCAGATGGGAATTTGTTAATGTCCGGTTGTAGAGAACTTGACACTTAACTTAATTAAAATGCATCAACCGTGTGTGTAGCCGTGATGGTCTCTTTCCGGTGGAGTCCGGGAAGTGAACACGGTGTTGGAGTTATGCTTGAACGTAAGTAGTCTAGGATCACTTCTTGATCATAGATTCTCCAACATGCTTTGCCTTCTCTTCTCGCTCTCTTTTGAGTAAGTTAGTCACCATATATGCTAGTGCTTACTGCAGCTCCACCTCACATACCTTTTACCTACCCATAAGCTTAAATAGTCTTGATCGCGAGGGTGTGAGATTGTTGAGTCCTCGTGACTCACATATTACTTTCAAACCAGATGTAGGTGCCGATGATGTCAGTGCAGGTGACGCAACCCAGCTCGAAGAGGAGCTCGATGAAGATCGTGTTCTTTGTGTTGTTTCATTTTCAGTTGATCAGTAGTGGAGCCCAGTCGGGGCGATCAGGGATCTTTTGCTTAGGGGTAGTCTTCTTTTATTTTGGTTCCATAGTCGGACCTTGATTGTATCTGGTTGATGTAATGCTATATTTATGTGTTGTGTGAAGTGGCGATTGTAAGCCAACTCTGTACCTCTTTCTTATTCAGTACATGGGATGTGTAAAGATTACCCCTCTTGCGACATGCCTACAATGCGGTTATGCCTCTAAGTCGTGCTCCGACACGTGGGAGATATAGCCGCATCGTGGGTGTTACACTACTGCCAGTCCACAGTTGGCGCCCACCGTGGGGAAGGTGTCTTAGCGACTTTTTGGTGGAGTTGCAATTTTTTTCCGATTCTCATCATCATGGTTTCCACCGGCGGACTGGTTGAGGGTCGCGAGATCCGTCTCGGCGCACTCGTTTTCATTGCCAATGACTCTGCTTGGCTTCAGGAAGCTCCACTCGACTTCAAAGCGCTCCCCGTCCGCGGGGTGATGCACTTTCGCATGTGCGTCCGCGGCGTCCTTCTCCAGCAACCGTCAACCCGCTGTTCGCCGGCGCAAACGTTCCGGTCAGGCGAGGCTCCAGCGGTGGGTGAGACACGCGGTGGCCTGCCAGTTGGCCACCTCACAAGTTGCGGCAATCGAGCCCGAGGAAACCCTCTATGGCCTGTTCGACTGGCTCCGTCGAGACCGCATCCGAGTGCGACAGCAATGATCCCGCGGTGGAAGTCTTGATGGTCAACGGACCACGCAGTCCTCCTGGCTTTCCCCATGACGACGGTGGTGATGGTGGCGGCGATCCGTCGCGCGTTCACGAGGAGTACCGCCCCGAGCCCCTTTCTTCGCAGCGGAGGGAAGAGCTTCGCCGTCGCAATATGGATGCACTTCACACTCCTATTGTTGGAGAAACCCCCGAGCCCCGGGCCTTGGAGGAAGCGCGCCTGGCCAACTTGGCTAAGAGCACTCGACTGGAGAACCTGCAGCATGCACTCGACGAGCGTGCTCGGCAGCGGATCCCTGAATCCAGTCGATGGCAACTTTTTCCGCCCCAAACTTAGGTATACCGCACTCCGATTCAAAATCTCACAGCTGCATCCCGAATAGCAGAGTCAATTCAGCCTTCCTAGTCGGAAGCTGGCAGAGGTTTGATGCAGATTCCGGCCTTGCTCCGAGTAGCCGGAGAGCATAACACGGTAGTGTCTCAGTCGCGGAATAGGATTCATAGCAGGTCTGTGATATCAGATACAGTATAGTCGGCCCACAGCCCAAGATCGCCCCCGTGGCATGAGGGACGTGGGCACAGGCAAGACCAGTACAGAAACCACGAGCAATATGATCACCGCCTCGGCCACGATGACCGTCGTCGAGTGCCCACTCCTCCTCCGAGGAGTGGGTCATATGTGCCTCGGCGGCATGATGACAGACTCCCTCACAGCGGCGAGCGAAGAATACCAGTCGACCCAAGGGAGCCAGGCTTTGATGCGAGATCTATTCTCGTTCAAGGTCTGGTCGACAGGAACAGAGCACACAGAGAAGGCCATGACAGAGATTATCCGACTGGCGGTAGAGTGCACATTTCAGGTCCCGAGTGTTTCAGCAGAGCCATCAGGGCCACAGTGATTCCTCCCAATTTCAGGTTGGCGACTGGAGTCAGCGAGTTTACAAGTGAGTCTAAGCCTGACACTTGGCTTGAGGACTACCGAGTAGTTGTACAAATTGGTGGTGGCAATGATGAAGTCGCCATGAAGCACCTTCCTCTGATGTTGGAAGGCTCGGCCAGAGCATGGCTAAACCAGTTAGCACCTGGCAGTATATTCAGTTGGGAAGAACTCGCCTGAGTGTTTGTTAGGACTTTTGAAGGTACTTGCAAGCGACCAACGAGGTTGACTGAATTACAGCATTGTGTGCAAAAACCAAAAGAAACCCTGAGAGACTATATCCAGAGATGGATCACGTTACATCATACAGTGGAGAATGTGTCAGATCACCAAGCAGTTTGTGCCCTCAAAGAAGGCGTTAAGTATCGGGAGTTGAATCTGAAATTCGGTCGGACAGGAGATATGTCCCTGACTCGGATGATGGAGATTGCCACCAAGTATGCTAATGCCAAAGAAGAAGACCGACTCCGAAGTGGCAAGCACAAAACAGTCGCCCAGGACATCGGTGGAGGTACTTCCAATCGAAAACAGAAGCGTAAGGCTAAGCCAGCTGCTCCTGGTGAGGCTTTAGTTGTGGCTCAAGGAAAGTTCAATGGGAAGCCCAAAGGGCCCTGGAACCGCAAGAAAGTGAAAGATCAAGATGGAAATGGTGTGTTGGATTTGCCATGTCACATTCACACCAAGAAAGATGAAGAGGGTAATCTAATTTATCCTAAACACACCACTCGGCAGTGTCGACTCTTGATCCAGCAGTTCCGAGAGAAACAACCCAATGAGAAGGAAAAGGAGTCAGACAAGGGTGAGGATAAGGAAGAGGATGATGATGGTTTTCCCAACGTCAACTCCACTCTGATGATTTTTGCTGATGTTGAGAGCAAGAGTCGATTGAAAGTTATGAATAGAGAAGTGAACATGGTTGCTCCGGCAACACCAAGTTATTTGAAGTGGTCCCAGAGTGCCATCATGTTCGACCAGTCTGACCATCCAGCACGTATAGCCACCCTTGGGAGGCAAGCATTGGTGGTCGACCCAGTTGTTGAAGGCACTCGACTGAATAAAGTGCTGATGGATGGTGGTAGCGGCCTGAATATCCTTTATGCTGAAACCTTGAAGGGAATGGGGATTCTGATGTCCAAGCTCAGTGAAAGTAATATGAGTTTCCACGGCGTTATACCTGGCAAGAAGGCTGAATCACTCGACCAGATCACCCTTGATGTGGTTTTCGGTGATTCCAAGAATTACCGCAAGGGAAAGTTGACATTTGAAGTAGTGGATTTCCAGAGTTCTTATCATGTTATTCTGGGTAGGCCTTCCTATTCACGTTTCATGACTCGACCGTGTTACGTGTACCTCAAATTGAAAATGCCTGGTCCCAGAGGAGTGATCACTGTCACTGGCAATCGGCAGAAGGTAGAAGAGTGCTTCCAAAAGGGCTCAAAAATCGTCGATGCACAAATGGCAGCAGTCGAAATGCAAGAATAGCAGAAAAATGCAGATCCGAGTGATTTGTTGCGCTCCAAGAAGCCTGCCACAGATTCTGCATTTCAGTCGTCTGGTGAAACCAAGCCGATTCGTATTCACCTGACCGATCCTAATGCTGCTCCTACTCATATCTCAACCTCACTCGACAGCAAATAGGAAGAAGCGCTCATCCAGTTCCTCCGTGAGAACTGGGACATCTTTGCATGAAAACCTTCTGACATGCCGGGTGTACCCAGGCGATTGGCTGAGCATCGTTTGTGGGTCGACCCGAAAGTAAAACCAGTCAAGGAACATCTTCGACGGTCCGCCATACAGAAGAGAAAAGCAATTGGTGAGGAAGTGGCTCGGCTCCTAGCAGCGGAGTTCATCCGAGAGATTTACCACTCCGAGTGGCTCGCCAATGTTGTCATGGTCCCCAAGAAGGACGACTCACTTCGCATGTGCATTGACTTCAAGCATATCAATCGGGCTTTCCCAAAAGATCATTTTCCTCTCCCCCACATCAACCAGATTGTCGACTTGACTGCGGAGTGTGAGCATTTGTCTTTTCTAGACGCCTATTCCAGGTACCATAAGATCCGACTGTATGGACCCGATGAGATAAAAACAGATTTCATCACACCATTCAGGTGTTTTTGTTATGTTACCATGTCGTTCGGTCTCAAGAACGCTGGAGCTACATTCATGAGGATGATTCAAAAGTGTCTGCTCACTCAAATCAGTCGGAATGTGGAAGCATACATGGATGACATTGTGATAAAGTCACGTAAATGTTCCGACCTGCTGACTGACCTTGCTGAAACCTTTGCCAACCTAATAAGATATGATATCAAGCTTAACCCATCAAAGTGCACATTCGGAGTTCCTGGCGGAAAGTTACTCGGCTTCCTCGTTTACGAACGAGGGATCGACGCGAACCCAGAGAAAGTTGGTGCCATACTCCGGATGAGGCACCCTGTGCGTGTGCATGATGTCCAGAAGCTTACTGGTTGTTTGGCCGCCTTGAGTCGATTCATTTCTCTCCTTGGTGAAAAGGCATTGCCTCTTTACCGACTGATGAAGAAATCTGACAAGTTCGAGTGGACTCCCGAAGCTGATGCAGCGTTTGCAGAACTCAAAGCCCTGCTTTCTACCCAGCCGGTGCTCGCTGCCCCAATCAACAAAGAGCCTTTACTGCTTTATATTGCAGCCACTGGACAAGTTGTCAGTACAGTACTCACGGTCGAGCGGGAAGAAGAAGGAAAAGCTTATAAAGTTCAGCGCCCAGTATACTACGTTTCTGAATTTCTGACTCCATCCAAGCAAAGATATCCACATTATCAGAAGCTTGTTTATGGTATTTACATGACCACAAAGAAGGGTGCACATTATTTCTTTGATCACTCCATTACAGTCATCAGCGGCGCACCATTGTCAGAAATTCTGAACAACAAAGATGCAACTAGTCGAGTGGCAAAGTGGGCGATTGAACTCCTCCCCTTGGATATCAAGTTTGAGACAAAGAAAGCTATCAAGTCCCAGGCAATAGCAGATTTCCTCGCTGAGTGGATCGAACAGCAACTGCAGACTCAGATTCACTCGGATCATTGGACCATGTTCTTTGATGGATCTAAGATGTTGAATGGTTCTGGTGCTGGGGTAGTATTGGTATCCCCCTGAGGCGACAAGCTCCACTATTTTCTCCAGATTCATTTTGATTCCTCCAAGAATGAAGCTAAATATGAGGCACTTTTGTACGGGTTGTGTATGGCCATTTCACTTGGCATCCATCGCCTCATGGTCTATGGTGACTCAGGTTTGGTGGTGAATCAAGTAATGAAGGAGTGGGACGTCAGAAGCCCAGCTATGACTGGCTATTGTAATGCAGTGAGAAAGTTAGAGAAGAAGTTTGAGGGTTTAGAGCTCCATCACATACTCCGACTGAAAAATCAAGCAGCGGATGATTTGGCGAAGATAGGTTCCAAGAGGGAAGCCATTCCCAGTAATGTGTTTTTGGAACATATTCATATACCTTCAGTCCAGGAAGATCCTTTGGTGCGATGAATTTGGCTAGCATGGGGGGGGGGGAAGGCAAGCTCAACCATGTTGGATGATCCATGGCAATATAATTTATCTCAGATGTAAGAAAACATAACCCATTACATAGTCTTCCTTGTCCAACGTCAACTCTTTAACATGTCATATTTTAATGAGTGCTGACAATCATACAAGATGTCCAATATAGTATATTTATATGTGAAAACCTCTCTTTCTTTATTACTTCTTGTTAATTGCAACGATGACCAAAACTATGTTTGTCAACTCTCAACAACTTTTATTCATCATACTTTTTCTATGTGAGCTCATTACTCCCCATAAGATCCATATGATCTATTTGTTTCTTTTTATTTCTTTCTCTTTTCTTTTAATCACTTAAGGATCATGGCAAAATAATCAAGCCATTGACTCAACACTAATCTTTATTATATATAGCTCACGGACTCGATTACATAGAAGGATCATAAAGCAAAACTCACAACTAGATCATACTAAAAAGCTTTTATTCTACTAGATAAAGATATTACCAAAAGGATCGAACTAAGAAAAACGGTAAAGATAAAAGTGATGGTGATGGGTTGCAAACGGTAAAGATGAAAGATAAACCTCCTCGATAACGTAAGGACCTTCCCATTTAGAGAGAAGTTTTCCTGCAAAAAATCTTAAACGAGAGTTGTATAGCAATACATAATCACCTGCATTAAACTCACGCTTTTGTATCCTTTTATCATGCCATCTTTTAACTTTTTCTTTAAACAACTTGGCATTTTCGTAGGCTTGGGTTCTCCATTCATCGAGTGAGCTAATATCAAATAACCTCTTCTCACCGGCAAGTTTAAAATCATAATTAAGCTCTTTAATAGCCCAATATGCCTTGTGTTCTAGTTCGAGAGGTAACTGACATGCTTTTCCATAAACCATTTTATACGGAGACATACCCATAGGATTTTTATATGCAGTTCTATAGGCCCATAATGCATCATCAAGTTTCTTGGACCAATTCTTTCTAGACCTATTGACAGTTTTTGCAAAATTAATTTGAGCTCTCTATTACTCAATTCTACTTGACCACTAGACTGAGGGTGATAAGGAGATGCAATTATATGAGTAACATCATATTTAGCAAGCATTTTACGAAAAGCACCATGAATAAAATGTGAACCACCATCTGTCATTAAATATCTAGGGACTCCAAATCTTGGAAAAATAACTTCTTTAAGCATTTTAATAGAAGTGTTATGATCAGCACTACTAGTTGGAATAGCTTCTACCCACTTAGTAACGTAATCAACAACAACTAAAATATGTATATATCCATTAGAGGAAGGAAAAGGTCCCATATAGTCAAAGCCTCAAACATCAAATGGTTCAATAACGAGTGAATAGTTCATAGGCATTTCTTGACGTCTACTAATATTACCAATTATGTGACATTCATCAGAAGATAAGACAAACTTACGGGCATCCTTGAAGAGAGTAGGCCAATAAAAACCAGATTACAATATCTTATGTGCAGTTCTATCTCCAGCATGGTGTCCTCCATAAGCTTGGGAGTGACACTTGCGTAGGATCTGTTCCTGTTCATGCTCAGGTACACAACGTCTAATAACACCATCTACTCCTTCTTTATAAAGATGTGGGTCATCCCAAAAGTAATGCCTCAAATCATAGAATAACTTTTTCTTTTGCTGGTATGTGAAACTAGGTGGTATGAATTTAGCAACAATGTAATTAGCATAATAGCATACCATGGAGCAGTATGAGAAGCATTTATGACATTTAATTGCTCATCAGGAAAGCTATCATCAATAGGTAGTGGGCCATCAAGCACATCTTCTAACCTAGACAAGTGGTCTGCAATGGGGTTCTCAGCTCCCTTTCTATCAACAATATGTAAGTCAAATTCTTGTAGCAAGAGAACCCATCTAATAAGTCTAGGTTTAGCATCTTTCTTTTCCATAAGATATTTAATAGTAGCATGATCAGTGTGAATAGTTACTTTAGAATCAACAATATAAGGCCTGAACTTATCACAAGCAAATACAACTGCTAAGGATTCTTTTTCAGTAGTAGCATAATTTATTTGAGCATTGTCTAGGGTTTTACTAGCATATTGAATAATGTTTAATTTCTTATCAACTCTTTGCCCTAGAACAGCACCTACAGCATAATCACTAGCATCACACATAATTTCAAAAGGTAAATTCCAATCAGGAGGCTGAACAATAGGTGCAGAGATCAATAATTTCTTAAGTATTTCAAATGCTTCTACACAATCATCATCAAAGATAAATGGTATATCTTTTTGTAATAAATTAGTCAGTGGCCGAGAGATTTTTGAGAAGTCCTTAATGAACCTCCTATAAAAACCGGCGTGACCAAGGAAACTTCTTATACCTTTGATGTCCTTGGGACATGGCATCTTTTCAATAGCATCAACCATGGCTTTATCAACTTCAATACCTCTTTCAGAAACTTTATGCCCCGAGACAATACCTTCATTAACCATAAAGTGGCACTTTTCCCAATTCAAGACAAGATTAGTTTCTTCACATCTCTGCAAAACTCGATCAACGTTGCTTAAGCAGTCATCAAAAGAGGATCCATAGACGGAAAAATCGTCCATGAAAACCTCACAAATCTTTTCACAAAAGTCAGAGAATATAGCCATCATGTATCTTTGAAAGGTAGCAGGTGCATTACATAAACCAAAAGGCATACACCTATAAGAAAAAGTACCAAAAGGGCAAGTAAAAGTAGTCTTTGATTGATCCTTGGCTGACACAAGTATTTGAGAGAAACCAGAATAACCATCTAGAAAGCAAAAATGTGTATGTTTTGATAATCTTTCTAGCATTTGATCGATAAAAGGTAAGGGGTAATGATCCTTTTTAGTGGCCTTTTTTAATTTGCGGAAATCAATTACCATCCTATAACCTGTAATAATTCTTTGAGGAATCAATTCATCTTTATCATTAGGAACGACAGTAATACCTCCCTTCTTAGGGACACAATGGATAGGACTTACCCATTGACTATCAGCAACAGGATAGATTATACCTGCCCCAAGGAGCTTTAGTATTTCCTTTCTTACCACTTCTTTCGTTTTAGGATTCAGCCGTCGTTGATGATCATGAACTGGTTTAGCATCTTCTTCCAAATTTATTTTATGTTGACATAGAGTGGGACTAATGCCCTTAAGATCATCAAGAGTATACCCAATAGCAGCACGGTGCTTCTTCAGAGTTTTCAATAATCTCTCTTCTTCATGCTCTGAAAGGTTAGCGCTAATAATAACATGATATATCTTTTTCTCATCAAGATAAGCATATTTAAGAGTATCAGGTAACGGTTTAAGCTCAAACACGGGATCACCCTTGGGTGGAGGAGGATCCCCTAGGATTTCAACAGGAAAATTGTTTCAGAATAGGTTCCTGTTTAAAGAATACTTCATCTATTTCCCTTCTTTCATTCATAAACATATCATTTTCATGGTCTAGCAAATATTGTTCTAAAGGATCACTAGGAGTTACGGCAATAGAAGCAAGACCAATAATTTCATCCTTACTAGGTAATTCTTCTTCATGGTGTTGTCTACTAAATTTAGAGGAATTAAATTCATGAGACATATCATCTAAACCGATAGTAACAACATCTTTTTTGCAATCTATCTTAGATTAACAGTGTTTAAGGATCTACCAAATATAATGGGACAAAAGCTATCTTGTGGGGAACCTAGAACAAGAAAATCAGCAGGATATTTAGTTTTCCCACACAAGACGTCAACATCTCTAACAATTCCCATTGGTGAAATACTATCTCTATTGGCAAGTTTAATTGTGACATCAATAGCTTCTAACTCAACAGGTGCAATATCATGCATAATTTCTCTATATAGGCCAATAGGTATTGCACTAGCACTGGCACCCATATCACATAAGCCATGATAACAGTGATCTCCTATTTTAATAGAAATAACAGGCATGCCTACCACCGGTCTAGGTTTATCTTTAACACAAGGTTTAGCAATTCTAGTAGTTTCATCACAGAAATAAATAACATGCCCATCAATATTATCAGCCAAGAGATCTTTAACAATAGCAATATTAGGTTCAACTTTAACTTGCTCATGAGGTGTATATGTTCTAATATTGCTTTTACGAACCACAGTTGAAGCTTTAGCATGATCCTTTATCCTAACAGGGAAAGGTGGTTTCTCAACATAAGAAGTAGGGACAATAGGATCATTATAGGTGATAATCTTTTCTTCAACTTTAATAGGTGCAGCTATTTTTACTTCTAAGGGAGGATGATATTTAAACCACTTCTCCTTGGGGAGATCAACATAAGTAGCAAAAGATTCACAGAAAGAAGCTACTATCGCAGAGTCAAGTCCATATTTAGTGCTAAATTTACGGAAAACATCGGTATCCATAAAAGATTTAACACAATCAAACTTAGGTGTCATACCTGACTCCTTACCTTTGTCAAGGTCCCAATCTTCAGAGTTGCGTTTAATTCTTTCCAATAAATTCCATTTGAATTCAATAGTCTTCGTCATAAACGAGCCAGCACAAGATGTATCGAGCATGGTGCGATTGTTATCAGAAAGCCGGGCATATAAATTTTGAATAATCATTTCTCTTGAGAGCTCATGATTGGGGCATGAATATAACATTGATTTAAGCCTCCCCCAAGCTTGAGCGATGCTTTCTCCTTCGCGAGGCCAAAAATTATATATATATATATATATATATATATATATATATATATATATATAAAATTGCGATCACGATGAACAAGATGCATATGATAAAACTTCTAATGAAATTCCAATTTCGATTGTTTGTAGTTCCATGACCCCGTATCATCACACAGCCTATACCATGTCAATGCATCTTCCCTCAAAGATAAAGGGAAGACCTTCTTCTTAACAACATCTCCGGTTACACCTGCAAGCTTAAATAATCCACAAACTTCATCAACATATATTAGGTGCTCATCAGGATGCATTGTTCCGTCTCCTGCAAAAGGATTAGCTAGCAGTTTTACTAACATACCCGAAGGAATTTCAAAGCAGACATTTTCATTTTCATTTTAATTTTCAGTAGGTTTAGTAGGTTGAGGAGCAACTCTTTGCTCTACCGGTCGGGGTGAAGATACGCCAAACAAGCCCCTCAGAGGATTACTTTCCATAGTAACAAGTGACAGTAAATTTCAGCACACTATATAAATTTTTTTCCTTACCAAATTCCACCTACCAAAGGCGCTTCACTCCCCGGCAACGGCGCCAGAAAAGAGTCTTGATGACCCACAAGTATAGGGGATCTATCGTAGTCCTTTCGATAAGTAAGTGTGTCGAACCCAACGGGGAGCAGAAGGAAATGATAAGCGGTTTCCAGCAAGGTATTCTCTGCAAGTACTGAAATAAGTGGTAACAGATAGTTTTGTGATAGGATAATTTGTAACGAGCAACAAGTAACAAAAGTAAATGAAGTGCAGCAAGGTGGCCCAATCCTTTTTGTAGCAAAGGACAAGCCTGGACAAACTCTTATATAGAGAAAAGTGCTCCCGAGGACACATGGGAATATCGTCAAGCTAGTTCTCATCACGTTCATATGATTCGCGTTCGGTACTTTGATAATTTGGTATGTGGGTGGACCGGTGCTTGGGTACTGTCCTTACTTGGACAAGCATCCCACTTATGATTAACCTCTATTGCAAGCATCCGCAACTACAACAAAAGTATTAAGGTAAACCTAACCATAGCATGAAACATACGGATCCAAATCAGCCCCTTACCAAGCAACGCATAGACTAGGGTTTAAGCTTCTGTCACTCTAGCAACCCATCATCTACTTATTACTTCCCAATGCCTTCCTCTAGGCCCAAATAATAGTGAAGTGCTATGTAGTCGACGTTCACATAACACCACTAGAGGAGAGACAACATACATCTCATCAATATATCGAACGAATACCAAATTCACATGACTACTAATAGCAAGACTTCTCCCATGTCCTCGGGAACAAACGTAACTACTCACAAAGCATATTCATGTTCATAATCAGAGGGGTATTAATATGCATATAGGATCTGAACATATGATCTTCCACCAAATAAACCAACTAGCATCAACTACAAGGAGTAATTAACACTACTAGCAACCCACAGGTACCAATCCCGGACTTGGATACAAGAATGGGATACAAGAGATGAACTAGGGTTTTGAGAGGAGATGGTGCTGGTGAAGATGTTGATGGAGATTGCCCTCTCCCGATGAGAGGAGCGTTGGTGATGATGATGGCGATGATTTCCCCCTCCCGGAGGGAAGTTTCCCCGGCTGAACAGCTCCGCTAGAGCCCTAGATTCGTTCTGCCAAGGTTCCGCCTCGTGGCGGGCGGAGTTTCGTCCGAGAAGATGGCTTATGATTTTTTTCCTCATCGAAAGACTTCATATAGCAGAAGATGGTCATCGGAGGGCCACCAGGGGGCCCACGAGGTAGGGGGCGCGCCCAGGGGGGTAGGGCGCGCCCCCACCCTCGTGGGCAGGGTGTGGCCCCCGTGGTGAATTTCTTGCGCTCGGTATTTTTTATATATTCTGAAAACGTCTTCCGTGAAGTTTCAGGACTTTTGGAGCTGTGCAGAATAGGTCTCTAATATTTGCTCCTATTCCAGCCCAGAATCCCAGTTGTCGGCATTCTCCCTCTTTATGGAAACCTTGTAAAATAAGAGAGAATAGGCATAAGTAATGTGACATAATGTGTAATAACAGCCCATAATGCAATAAATATCAATATAAAAGCATGATGCAAAATGGACGTATCAGCTCCATCCTCATCTGCAAGGAAGATGAGGTGCAGGCCGACTGCAACCTTCTCTTCGGAGCTGCGCCACAAATACAACATGCGCTCCATCCTAATCTGCAAGGACGATGAGGTGCAGGTCGACTGGGACATCCTCCTCGGAAATGCATCTCAAGTACAAAGACTATTCCGAGTGAAGAACAAGTTCCACTCGAAGGCAAACACAAGCACATTCAGAAGATAAACCAAGTTCAGATAAATCCTAAAGTTCTAGAACGCAGATAAAAGTACTCGGGCATCAGGCCCGATGGAGTTTAATGGTTACAAAATCACTCAGCATTCTGAGGCAAATTTAAGGCGAGATATAAAGTTTGTTCACTCCGCAGGAGGAGGGCTTGCAGGCTCGACGAACTCATCCAGATCGATTCCATCAGCGATCTGAGTGGCAACAACAATGAAGGTTTCCATGAAGGATTGGAAGTCATGCCTTTTTGTGTTGGCAACTTTGATCGCCGCCAGCTTCTCTTCTCGGGCTTCTTTGCAGTGGACCCGAACCAGCGACAGAGCCACGTCAGCACCGCATCGGGCAGAAGACTTCTTCCATTCTTGCACTCGACCAGGGACCTCATTGAGTCGAGTCATCAGAGACTCGAGGTCATTTTGAAGCGTTGCCCTTGGCCAAAGTGACGTATTGATGCGCGACACTGCCACCTTCAGGCGAGCAAGATAGCTTGTAACGCTGGCAACACGGGATTCCAGTCGGAGCATGTTCATGGCAGCCTCATCACCAACACGAGAAAGGATGGGGTCCAAGCCCGTCTCGATCCGTCCAGTTTCTTCTTGAAAGTTTTGGCAGAATTCTGCAGATTCAAAGAATTAATGAGTCGACCGGTTCATGGTGACTTGCAAATAGTAAATCAGTAGGATAAAGAAAAGTACCTTCGAGCATAAGGAAGAGCTTCTTGGCGAGTGCTTTCAGATAAGCTTCTAGGTCGTTTCTCCTATGAGAAACGCTTTCTACCTGCTCGTTCAGAGTCACCTTATCTTTCTTCAGACGAGTCGCCTCTCGGTTGGACTCGGTAAGAGACGCCTTCAGCTTGGTGATTTCCTCCTCTAGCGCACCGATCGAAGCCAGCTTTTTGTCAGCAAGTCAGTCTTCTCCTGAGCCTCGTTTTGCGCAGCTGCAAGATCGAGGTCCTTCTTCGCCAGAGCCTACCTCATTTTCTTTGCAAGATATACACTCGGGTCAGACAGAAGAATGAAGAGATAACTTGAGGGATGATTAAGATAAACAGTTGACAGGTCGTTACCTTCCGTACCAGCCACTTCATCTTTAGCCTTTTTCAAGTTCTGATGGGCCAGCTCCAAGTCAAGGTTGAGTTGTCCCTGCTTTCCCTCCAATTTAGCGAACTTGGAGATAAGCGCACAGGATTTCTACAATTAGTAAAAGACATGTCAATGGACAAGATCAAAGATCATTTGCTTCCGAGTGAATAAAACTTTAAGACTACTGCAGAATCAAACATTCTATAGTAGTCTCGGGGACTACACCCAGTGGGTGCACTTGCCGTGCCCCCACTGGTTCAGATTCCACTCGACATGGTCTGCCCAGACCGAGTGGAAGAAAAAAAAGAGAGAGAAGAAGAGAGAAAGACATACTCAGACCCCAACCGACTACCAGCAGTCGACTGCGGTCTCGGGACTACACCCAGTGGGTGTACTTAGTGTGCCCCCACTGGTTCAGATTCCACTCAACATGGTCCGCCCAGACCAAGTGGAAGAGTGAAACAACAAAGATGTCAAACACCCACTGGGTGCGCAGATGCGAAGTGCAGAATAACAAGAAATTGCATGGAGAAAAGTTTTCAGGTAGCGTATCCTAACAGAACAAACAACAAGATAAGAGTTCAGCCAGAGGCCAACTTACCTGGACATTGGCTCGAAGGGCCGCGCTGGCATCGTAAGCAGTCTGACTATTTTCGTGCACCACCTTCACTCGCTCCATCATTATGCCAGCTTGGCGAATGGCTTCTGCAGCAGTGTCCACCTGGCATTCTGGAACGTGATGAGTGGTGAAGAATAGGATTGACGGTGCAGATGCAGCAGCTTGAAGTTCCGAGGCATGAAGCTGGACGGCTGAAGAAAACACTGGTACAGTCGACGATGTGGGGCATTCACTCGATACTGGATCAGCGAAAGTAACAGAAGCCCGAGTCACATCTTTAGGTTGTTGAATCGCTGGCTCTGCCGCCAGCACCGATTGGGATGTCTTGCCAACTGATGCCTTCTTGTTCCTCCTGGGCCTCAGCGGCACGTCCTCGTCGTCGTCTGGAAGTTCAATGGCATTGGGAGGAGCTGCAAAAAGAACCAATCGCCAGAATTTAATCGACCAACAAAACGGCGGAGTAACTGGGGACAAGATTATGAGAGTTGTACCCGGGGTGGAAGTGACTGCATCTTCCATTTCTTCATCTTCATACTTGTGGGTGGAAGTCTCGGAGGTAGCAGCACTGCAAATTTCAAGATTCAGTCGGTCATGTCTATCACGGTGGGTCGACCAAAACTCGATTCGTACTAAACCAAGAAATCGGGTCCGACTATTACCCGGAAACAGTAGGAATGGACACTTTGATCTTGGGCAAGGCCTTCTGCGATTTTGACAATGCAGCTTTCGGTTGTTTCAGTGCCTTCTCAGTCGGTGCTTGAGAGGGCACAGCTTTCGGTTGCTTCAGTGCCTTCTCAGTCGGCACTAGAGAAGACGTCCGAGGGCACTTTGACGACCGCCCAGTTGGCGCGGTCGCTTTGTCATGGATGCTTGTCGGGTCGTGAGTGTGCTTGGATCGCCTTTCCCTATGGGGAGGTGACTCGACCTCTTCTTCATCACTCGGGCCGTCACTCTCCTCGTCCTCCTCTTCATCAGAGTGCCACTTGCCGCTCTCGCCTCCGCTCACCTCCCCCTCCGGATCCTGCTCCTGCTCCCCGTTGGGCATAGAGTACATCTCAACAAGTGCCTAAAAGACAACAAGCGAAGCAAAAATCAGCCGGTTGACAACAAGCAGTTACATGATAAATTAAGAGAACACTCGGCAATTTAGAGTTGGACCTTGTCTGGTTGGCGCGAGTTGTCGAGTGGAGGGACTCTCCTAGACCCCCTGGGGTTGTCTTTGTTGCCAGTGATACCCCTCAGCCACTTCTCCACCGTATCCTCGTCGACCTATTCTGGGTGGATCCGAGTGGAATCCTCAATGCCCGAATACATCCACATCGGATGGTCACGAGCTTGAAGCGGCTGAATGCTTCGCTTAAGGAAGACCTCCAACAGATCCATGCCGGTCACGCCATCACGGACGAGTTGCACCACCCGCTCGACCAGCACCTCCACCTCCGCTTTCTCCTCCGGGGTCACTTTCAAGGTGAAGGGCTTCTCGACTCGAGCCATGGAAAAGGGGGGAAGTACGGTCGACTAACCTGGAGTCGGCTCGTCTTTGCAGTAGAACCAGGTCGACTGCCACCCTCGAACTGACTTAGGAAAGATCATGGCTGGGAAAGTGCTTTTACCTCTCATTTCAATCCCAAGACCCCCACACATCTGGATCACGTGCGTCCTCTCATCACTCGGGTTGGCCTTCTTTACCGACTGAGAACGACACGTGAAAATGTGCTTGAAGAGGCCCCGGTGTGGTCTACAACCCAAGAAATTCTCGCACATGGACACAAAGGTAGCGAGGTACATGATGGTGTTGGGGGAAAAGTGGTGGAGTTGTGCTCCAAAGAAGTTCAAGAAGCCTCGGAAAAAAGGATGGGGAGGCAAAGAAAACCCGTGGCCAACATGGGTGGCGAGGAGAATGCACTCACCCTCCTGCGGATGCGGTTCGGTCTCGCCCTCCGAGAGCCACGCCGATTCATGGGGGATCAGTCCCCCCCTCAACCAGATCATCGATGTCGTCCTGACGAATCGTCGACCGAATCCAATCGCCCTGGATCCAGCCGCGCGGCAGGCCGGACCTCGACAAAGATCCGCCCTGGCTGGACTTCTTCCCCTTCGCCTTCGCCGTCGCCTTCTTCGCACGCTCCAAGGCCACCGTCTTCTTATTCCCCATTGCAGCGGGCGGAGCTCGAACAGAGCGGTGGCGGCGGGAGCAGAGATGGATGTGGCGGAGGAAACGGGGGAGAAAGAGGAAGAATGGGAACGCACTATGCAAAAAAACCCGATCCGGCACCTTATATGAGGTCGTTTCTGAGTGGCTGACCAGTGGGTCCAGGCGGTCCTATTGAATCCCGCAACAGTCGCGCGCACGATACGTGGCAAAAAAGGTGGCGCGGTGATCGAGGCGGCCCTGCCTAATCCAACCAGATTACTGTGGCCTCCTCCACCCCGCGCGCTTCCCAAAATTTGAATCCCACAAGATCCGCGAGCACCAGAGTAACCTATCAGACGGAAGATTTTTCCCATATCAACACTTGAAGCTTAGCAGTAAAAGTTCACTCGACAAAACCAAGAATGGATCAAGGCAACTGAAAAAGAAGTTGAAGTCATCGTGATTGCTCATTTGGTCCCAATAAGACGCTTCCGAAGCACGAAATTGAGTTGGAGGTGTTCTCAACTCCTTCTCCACTCGAACCCCGAACCATTCGGGGGCTAATGATGAAGCTATGTACCTAGGGTAGGGTCATAGGTCTCACCTAGACACCCTCCCCTAGGACATCACCCTAAAACTAGAAGCATTCGAGGGATAGCATAATCCACTCGACCTCGAAGCATTCCACTTGGAAGACTCGAAGTCACTCGACCACGACAACTACCACTCGACAGATAGAAGATCTAAAGTCACTCTGCACGACAATGGTCGGACATTTACTTCATAGACTTAATAGACATTTATGTCACTTTATTGCTAGTAACGCCCCTCTTGATGTACCTTAAAACCCTTGTAACGTGGGCTGGCTGGGGTCTAGGCGCACTCTATATAAGCCACCCCCCTCCACTGGCACAAGGGTTCGCACCCCCTGTAAACACACACATACATAATCCAGTTGACCGCCTCCAGGCACCGAGATGTAGGGTTGTTACTTCCTCTACGAAGGGCCTGAACTCGTAAAACTCGTGTGTACAACTTCGCCATAGCTAGGATCTTGCCTCCTCATACCTACCCCCATTCTACTGTCAGTCTTAGAGCCACGACATCGATAGTATAGCAATTATCATCATCATAATGAGTAGTAGGAGCAACATCATTTTGGAGGGATACCTTTCTACCTTTGCTTCTCCGTCTTTTCTTTTTTCTTCTTCACATCATGTGTGGGTTTAACCCTCTTTTTTTGAGCTCCTTATTAATGAGATTGGTTGAATAGAAGGCTCCTCCTCATTACCTGATTCATCATAAGAAATAATAGGGGGATATTGGGAAGCCTCTTCCCTTTCATTAGTATTCTCTTCATCCTCTATTTCTTTTCTTTTCTTTATGTACTTGGCAATATAAGGATTTTCAATGCAATTCACCGCACAATACATATAAATTTCCTCTAGATCAACATTAATAACTCTATCAAGGGCAAATTCTGGAATAACCTTATATATACGTTTCATTTCTTCATAACCCAAGAGCAAACTAAGTTCATTATGATGTGCAAGGGAAATCAAGTCATCACAATTTTTGGACACGATACGATCATGAAACAATTTGCATTCGGTACTGAAATGATCATGTTCATTGCAAAGTTCACAAGTACGGCTAAGAAAGCTTAAATTTTCAGCACAAACATCTAGCCTTCTTGCAACCATCTAGTTTCCAAATACTTATGCCTCTTGCAGAATCTATCTTCCTTGTTTGGTATGTACTTGCAAACTCTTGCACTCCACAAAAATCGATATGCTTATAAGAGATATTTTCATCATGACTAGTGCAATCATCATTAGTACTATGGATATTCAAAGAGTTCATACTAATAACATTGCAATCATGCTCATCATTCAAAGATTTAGTGCCAAACATTTTATAGACTTCTTCTTCTAGCACTTGAGCACAATTTTCCTTTCCATCATTCTCATGAAAGATATTAAAAAGATGAAGCGTATGAGGCAAACTCAATTCCATTTTTTGTAGTTTTCTTTTATAAACTAAACTAGTTATAAAACAAGAAACTAAAATATTCAATTGCAAGATCTAAAGATATACCTTCAAGCGCTAACCTCCCTGGCAACGGCGCCACAAAAGAGCTTGATGTCTACTACACAGCCTTCTTCTTGTAGACGTTGTTGGGCCTCCAAGTGCAGAGGTTTGTAGGACAGTAGCAAATTTCCCTCAAGTGGATGACCTAAGGTTTATCAATCCGTGGGAGGCGTAGGATGAAGATGGTCTCTCTCAAGCAACCCTGCAACCAAATAACAAAGATTCTCTTGTGTCCCCAACACACCTAATACAATGGTAAATTGTATAGGTGCACTAGTTCGGCGAAGAGATGGTGATACAAGTGCAATATGGATGGTAGATATAGGTTTTTGTAATCTGAAAATATAAAAACAGCAAGGTAACTAATGATAAAAGTGAGCACAAACGGTATTGCAATGCTAGGAAACAAGGCCTAGGGTTCATACTTTCACTAGTGCAAGTTCTCTCAACAATAATAACATAATTGGATCATATAACTATCTCTCAACATGCAACAAAGAGTCACTCGAAAGTCACTAATAGCAGAGAACAAACGAAGAGATTATAGTAGGGTACGAAACCACCTCAAAGTTACCCTTTCTGATCGATCTATTCAAGAGTCCGTAGTAAAATAACATGAAGCTATTCTTTCCGTTCAATCTATCATAGAGTTCGTACTAGAATAACACCTTAAGACACAAATCAACCAAAACCCTAATGTCACCTAGATACTCCAATGTCACCTCAAGTATCCGTGGGTATGATTATACGATATGCATCACACAATCTCAGATTCATCTATTCAACCAACACAAAGAACTTCAAAGAGTGCCCCAAAGTTTCTACCGGAGAGTCAAGACGAAAACGTGTGCCAACCCCTATGCATAAGTTCACGAGGTCACGGAACTCGCAAGTTGATCACCAAAACATACATCAAGTGGATCACGTGATATCCCATTGTCACCACAGATAAGCACATGCAAGACATACATCAAGTGTTCTCAAATCCTTAAAGACTCAATCCGATAAGATAACTTAAAAGGGAAAACTCAATTCATCACAAGAGAGTAGAGGGGGAGAAACATCATAAGATCCAACTATAATAGCAAAGCTCGCGATACATCAAGATCGTACCACCTCAAGAACACGAGAGAGAGAGAGAGAGATCAAACACATAGCTACTGGTACGGGTCTAGATTGGTTTTTGGTGGCTACGGAGGCTTCTGGCGGCGAAACTCCCGATCTATTCTGCACCCCGATGTTTTTTAGGGTATGTGGACATATATAGGCGAAAGAAGTCGGTCAGGGGAGCCACGAGGGCGGGGGCGCGCCTTCCTGTCTTGTGGCCACCTCGAAGCTTCCTTGACTTCAACTCCAAGTCTCTTGGATCACGTTCGTTCCAAAAATCGCGCTCCCGAAGGTTTCATTCCGTTTGGACTCCGTTTGATATTCCTTTTCTACAAAACACTGAAACAAGGGAAAAACAGAAACTGGCCCTGGGCTCTGGGTTAATAGGTTAGTCCCAAAAATAATATAAAAGTGTTTAATAAAGCCCATAAACATCCAAAACAGATAATATAATAGCATGGAACAATCAAAAATTATAGATACGTTGGAGAAGTATCAAGATCAAGTGTAAAAACCATCATTTCACCTAGAGAAACGAGCGTCGAAACCCTACATTAGTTAGTATAGACAAGTTCTTCTGCACCATAGCTTGGGAGGGACTTTTCCCATCTTTTCTCCTGCATGCTGCATCTACATCCTGCTCGGACCACTGCCCCTGCTTCTCGCAGCTGCTACAGCCCCACGCCGTCCGGCAACCTTCAAATTTGAATCCTTCTGGCCCCGGTTCCCGCGCTTCCAGGAGATGGTCCAACATGACTGGAACCACCCATCCTCAACACGATGCGCTTTTGCAAGGCTAAAAGAGAAAATGAGTAGGGTAGCTAAGGATCTAAAAATCTGGAGCAAGTCTCAGTTTGGTGGGGCAAAGATCCAGATGCACATTGCAACTGAAGTAGTCCTACGCCTCGACATAGCTCAAGAAACTAGAGCCCTCTCTAATGCGGAGTTTCAACTTAGGAAAATGCTCAAGCTCAAGATTTTAGGACTTGCAGCAATCGAGCATGCAAGGAAGTGCCAGGCCTCCAGAATTACTTGGCTACGAGCTAGGGACGCGCCAACAGCCTTCTTCCAAGTGAAGATCAATGCTAGGAGACGGAAAGGTTTCATTCACACGCTCCATGGACCGTCCGGTGTAGCCACCACACAGGAGGACAAGGAAATTTTGATGTACAACCATTTCTCCTCCATGCTGGGTACGGCAGCGCACCGCAGCACTACCATCGATTGGCGTTCTCTCACCATGGCCAGGCTGCAAGGCGGAGGGCTTGACAACTCTTTCATCGAGAGTGAGGTATGGCATGCAATCAAAGCATCACCGGCAGATCGTGCGCCGGGCCCGGACGGTTTCTCCAGCCTCTTCTTCCGATCATGCTGGGCAACAATCAAAAACGACATCATGGCAGCGTTCAACCAGTTTTACAACTTAGTAGGCAGCAATTTTGGGGCCCTAAATACTACGATGGTTGCATTACTGCCAAAGGAGGATGGAGCGGCGTCAACGACTACAGGCCAATCATCCTCATCCACTCCATAGCAAAGTTGATATCCAAAGTACTCTCCCTCAGGCTCTCCAATGTGATCCACACACTCATCTCACCAGCACAGTCGGCCTTTCTTCGGACAAAATGCATACACGATAGTTTTCTATACGTTCAAAACTGCATCAAGGCCCTGCACCGCCGGAAAACACCCGCTCTACTTCTCAAGTTGGATATAGCTAAGGCTTTCGATAATATGTCATGGGAGTACATCCTGGAGATGCTGCAACAACGGGGTTTCAGTGCACGATGGAGAGATTGGATAGCCTTGCTACTGTCCTCCTCCTCATCGTCCTTCCTCCTCAATGGCGTCCCCGGAAAGAAGATCAAGCACCGGAGAGGCCTACGGCAGGGCGACCCCTTGTCGCCTTTCCTCTTCATCTTAGCGATCGACACACTGCACCACTTCCTTCAGGCCGCTGATGAACAGCACATCATTGCACCACTGCCAGGACGGGAGCTAAAACTTAGGATTAGTTTGTACGCCGACGACGAGGTCATCTTCACAAACCCGGTTAGACAGGAGATCGATGCACTGATGGACATCCTGTGCAAGTTTGGCGCAGCCTCTGGGCTACACATCAACCCCTCTAAGTCGACGGCATTACCCATCAGATGTGAGAATATTGACCTAGGGTATGTGTTGCAAAATTTTGGAGGAACAGAGGGGCATTTCCCGATGACCGACCTAGGTTTGCCGCTGACACTAGCTAGACTACGACTAGCAAACCTGCAGTTCATTATAGACAAAATCAAAGCTCGCCTTGCGGGATGGAAAGGGAAACTTCTGCCAATTGCTAGTATGCGAGTGCTGGTTCGATGTGTCCTCAGCGCTATGCCTACATTTGCACTAACTGTCCTCAGAGTGCCAAAGAAGCTACTAAAGAAGATAGACAAGTGCTGGCGCAGGTTTCTTTGGAAACAAGATGAAGAGATCACAGGTGGTAGCTGCAAGGTTAACTGGTCAGCGGTGTGCACTCCTGCATCACATGGAGGACTAGGAATCCTCGATCTCGAGTGGTTCAGCCGCACCCTCAGATTGCGGTGGCTCTGGATCTCCTAGACTGATTCTGGGCGGCCTTGGGTCGGCACGGAGCCGCCATGCAGCAACAGCGACAAAGCCCTCTTCACGGTGGCAACCACGGTCACCATCGGCGACGGCGCAAAGGCACTCTTCTGGCGCTCCCCCTGGATCGGGCTGAGCACCCTAGCTAGCTCCTACCCCCTCCTCTACTCGCATTCCAAGCGGAAAAATAGGACGGTGCGCGAGGCTCTCACCGGTGAAACTTGGATAAAACACATGCGGCACGGAAACCTGCAACCACTACTACCGGATTTCGTCAGGCTGCACCGCACGATCGCGTCGACCGTGCTAACGGAAGGGAGCAGTGACCAGATTAGGTGGAACTTAGACGCTTCGGGACAATACTCGGCAAGCTCGGCTTACGCCGTGCAATTCCAAGGCAGGGTGCAAGTTGATTGGCAGAATTTGATCTGGGAGGCAAAGGTGTCTGGATGCATTAAGATCTTCACCTGGCTCCTCCTGCAAAACCGCCTCTGGACTTGCGACAGGCTACAAAGGCGTGGCTGGCCGAACAACTACTTCTGCCCTCTGTGTGTTCGCAACCTGAAAACAGCGCACCATCTCATCTGGAGCTGCCCACTAGCCCGTGAGGTTTGGGAAAGGGCAGCCGCACCGCGAGAGTGCCAACAGTTTCACCCACGACAATAGGTGCAAGAAGAAAGCGTCATCGTCACACTCCAACGGATGGCGGCAAGCACCCAGCCGGCTCAACGAAGGGCCAGCAATGCCACCATGCTCTTAACATGCTGGGAGATTTGGCAAGAGAGAAATCGGTGTGTGTTCAAGGGAAAGACACCTTCAGCGCAAGACATCATCAAGGCCATTAAGCACTCCATCGAGCTTTGGCGGCAAGCGGGAGCAATTCATCTGGAGAGACCTTTTTGGGATCCACCATGAAAATTTAAAGCACAAATCCTTTCGGGGTTTATCGTGTTGTAAGCTCACTGGTCCTAGGACCCTCACCCCACCCTTTGTATTTCCCCACTGCTTTCTGCTTATCAATGAAAAGCCAGTAATATACTGGATCTTTCAAAAAAAAACCGGATGCAATTTTTCGTTGAAAGTTTCTTGTAGAGCCCAGCGGGTGCCCGGAAGTTAGACATGCCCGACTATTAGAATCAACCTTCGATTAGCCGGTTAAAATGGTAACAGAAGAAGATTAGTGGAGTATACTTCAGAACTTGTAGAACTTTCCACAAGATCCGGCATACCACAGGCTTTCCGGCTCCCGCCGCCGCTCGACTCGCGACGTCGACCTTCCAAGTTCCAACCCCCACAACGGTTGTGCAGCCGGCGCGTCCGTGGCTTGGGTAGTTTGTACGGGCCAGGCAGGGCAAGCCAGCGCCAAATTTAGCCATGGCCGAAACAGAAACGCAACAGCACGATGGTCGATCTATATACATCGCCATGGCTTCCCCGGGGTTGCAAAAATAGAGCTCCTTCTCTTTCCTTTCCTTTCCCCAGACGCAGCGGAGGGAAGGGGGAGATTAGAAAGGAAGGGGAAGGAACAAGGATTAACTAAAGCTGCGTAGATTCGTGTACAACTAACACTTTGAGGTAGCAATCAAAGATCGGGCCGGGAGAAGGCGGCGGCGAGCGACGGTGTGGGCGGTGGTGGCCGGCCGGCCGGCGGGGGAAGCGCAGCACACGCCCCTTCTCCCTCTGCACGCTGCCTTGATCGATCCATTCGGTACGGCTCTTCTACCCTGATCGTGGAGAAAAAGAGTATCAAATCAATTCCGCACTGCCAATGCCTTCGTCTGCACCCGCCGTCGCCGCCGAGCCGTCGTCACTGTCGTCCCTTCCCGGCCGCGACGGCTGCTACTGACTCGACCTGGATGTAGTAGCTAGCTAGCTCTCGATTGACATGTTGTAACAAGCCAGAAACACAAACTGAGGTACGTCGTGTCTCCGGTCGCCATTGATTTAATTTACAGTGCACATGCCACCTTATGTGATCTGAGGAAGTTGGTTTCATGCATGGATCGAATCTGTGAGTAGCCGGCCGTTTGCCACGGGCTACTGCCACCACCATCACCTGATGGCGATTGCGGTCGGCCACTGCCACGACCTCAAGCCGCCCGCCGTCCGCGGCCGGCACTACCGTCCGCACTCCGTCACCCAGCTCGACCGGTCGCTGCTCGAACGCGACAATCAGGAACGGAATGCACTGTCACCGCAGCGTCGGTGTCTCTCCTCCCCGTGCTTCACCACCGTGGCCGAACCCGCCTCTGACGACGCCCAGGACGACAAGAAGATGCCCCGCGTGGAGATCGTCGCGGGTCGCCACGCCCGCGGCGTGCACGAGCTCATCGCGGAGGCCGCGGGCGCCATCGCGTCAGGGACGCGGCTTGTGCCAGCGCAGAGCGGCCTCGGCGGGGCTTTGCTGCTCAAGGACGGCCGCTCCGGCGAGCACGTGGCGGTGATCAAGCCGCTAGACGACGCGACGTCTTCTCCATCGACCAACGTCGGAGGCGGCTACGAGAGCAAGGCCGTGCTCCGGGAGGTGGCCGCGTACCTCCTCGACCACGACGGGTTCGCCAGCGTCGCGCCGACGGCGCTGATCAAGATATCCCGCCCCGAGATGGAGACAACCGTGGCGTCCATCCAGCGCTTCGTGGCGCACCACTACGACGCCGGAGAGCTCGGCCCGTCTAGGTTCTCCGTGACCTCCGTGCACCGCGTAGGAATCCTGGACGTGCGCCTCCTCAATATCGACCGCCACGCCGGCAACATCCTCGTCAAGAATCCGCCCACCAGCGACTGCGCCGCGGATGGCAGCACGTCGGCGGCGCCGCTGGAGCTCGTGCCGATCGACCACGGCCTCTGCCTCCCTGAGGAGCTCGACGACCCGTACTTCGAGTGGCTGCACTGGCCGCAGTCGTCGCGACCATTCTCCGGCACCGAGCTCGACTACATCGCGTCGCTGGACCCTTTCAAGGACGCCGAGATGCTCCGGGAAGAGCTGCCGTCCCTGACGGAACCGGCCATCCGGATCCTCACGCTGTGCACCGTCTTCCTCCAGCGCGCGGCCGCGGCGGGGCTCTGCCTGGCTGACATCGGCGACATGATGACCCGCGAGTTCTCGTCGGCGGAGGAGGGGCTGAGCGCGCTCGAGGCCCTCTGCAAGAAGGCCGTGGACTCCATCGACACCCAGTCGCCGAAGCGCGTGTCGTTCGGGGAGCTGGGTGGCGAGGAGTGGGCGGCGTTCATGGAGAAGTTTGAGCAGCTGCTGCCGCCGGCGTTCGAGGACAAGAAGCGCGGGGCTGGCGTTGCGCTGAATTAACGCCGACGACCGTGATGAAACGTACGTACGTTCTGCACGCAGGGTGTACATGTATGCATACGTGTGTGGTGGTGATTTAACCAAAGAGAGAAGCCTTGCGTGTTACTCCTATATGTGTGTGTGCGTACATTGGTCGAGGCCGTACGTGTACGTGAGCTTGTGCCGTCACATGCTACGGGGAGCATGCAGCTCTGGAACCATCTTCCGAAGGAGCTGACACCAAACGTTGTAGCGATGCCAACACAATGCATTGGACGACAAACGTCCCCTTCTCAAGAAGGTCAACGTTGGGAGTGAGCCTGGCTCAATTGGTTGAAGGAGTGGATGTACAAACCCAACGTCTCGGTTCAAATCCTCACGGAGGCGGATTTAGGTTTCTATGTTGGTGCAGAGGCTGAGAGAGCGGCGGGGCGGATTTTGCCCCTCACACTGTTATACCTTCGTTACGACGTTGGCGGCGGCTCCTTGCTTTGATCCGTGCGCTGGCACCGCGTTGCGATGATGCGGCGGCCGAGCTCGGCTCCGGCGAATCGCGCGGGCATCCGGTGTGCCCGCTTCTCTCTGCCAGATGCGGGCAGAGGTGGTGGCCGTGGATCTCGGCTATCGTCCAGATCTTACAACGGCTACGGTGGCACGGTTGGGGGCCTGGCGGCGCCTGGTAGGCACCATGGTGGTGCGGATGGTGGCCAGCCAGGCGGCGGCGGGCTGGTTCGGCACGGCGTGCGGGCCCGCTGTCGTGAATAAAGGTGATGGCCCTCGTGCTTTGCTCGCATCTCGGCAACGCTCGGCATGATCAACACTCCTTGATCTGGTCATCGACGGGTTCTGGAACTGCTGACGATGATCTTGCCCAGGAGATCTGGATCGGATAGTATCCGGCCGTGCACGTCCAAATCAACCTACGAGGTTCTGAGGGCGCAGCGCGAAGCTCCGTAGTTTGTTAATACCATGGGACATATAGGCCTCTCGATTTTCATGGAGTAGACATCGATGAAGAAGGTCATGGTGGCAGAGATCGGAGGATCAATTAGTCAGACGGGGTCTCGGTGGTGATGGAGTCAGCCAAGTGTTTGATAACTCTCAGAGCGGCACTGGTAAGTGGGGGCGGCAACATTGCAGGATTTCATTTTTAGTGGTGCTCTTTGGGTGTTGAGTCATGACTTTCAGGGTGAAAGCCTAAGGTTTGACCTTCATTGGTCGTGCGTGGCAATTGCCTTACTGAAGGAATTGTTTTGAGAGTTCGGACTTCCTTCAGGATGAAAACCTAAGATCTTGGATCGGCAACGACGACGCTTGTGCATTGTTCCTTTTTGGAAGGCATTGCTTTTGAAGACCTCTTATGTTTTCTAGGTGTTATATTTGGTGGTGGTTGTGTGCTACTGCTGAGAGGAGTTAATCGTTGTGGCAGGACCTTTGTTCTTTGTTTCTTTTTTGTTTTTCTCCTTTGGTTGTGTGCATCCAGCATGTCTTGTGACATCTTGTAGGTACAAAGTTGAGTGTAATTGGTATCTTCACGATATTAATATATTCCCTTTTTTGAAAAAATAAACTTTACTCACTGAACTAGCTAGGCGGCTCTTGTTTTTCTTTAAAAAAATGAATTAATTCCTTATTTAAGATAGTAAAAAGAGATCCACTACGTACCCTTGCCTTCTCACTTATTTAAGATAGTTATTAACAGCTCATGTCAGACGGTAGCTGTGTGGCTCCGGTTGATTCACCTAACCGTTAAAATTGTAAAGCCACTCAACTAGAATCATTCAAGACTATTACTACCTATGTACCATAATATGAGACATTTTTGCAGTTCAAATTCAACTACAAAAATGTCTTATATTATGATATGGAGGAAGTAGATCTTAAGAGGGTGATACCTAGCAATAGAAAGTAATCCTTGATCTTTCAACTGCCTCTTTCAGTGGAAGCTTTTGCCCAATCTCAAGACATGTTTATCTTAGTACAAAATTCATAGAGGACCATCCTGACATATGGCAATACCTTGCTGCTGCTAAGTCATATACTTTGGCAAATGACTACAAAATCCTTACTGGAGAATTTTACACTATCTCTACCATCTCTTGCCTATGGAAGGCATGCTCGCAATTGAAGCATAAGTTTTTTTTATTTTTGGTGTCTAATCATGACAGAATAAACACTAGAGAACTGCTATTGAGAAAGAGCTTCTTCATAGAGGCATGTGTTTGTGTGATCAGTATGTCTTGAATGAAGGAAATATGCCCTAGAGGCAATAATAAAGTTGTTATTTATATTTCCTTATATCATGATAAATGTTTATTATTCATGCTAGAATTGTATTAACCGGGAACTTAGTACATGTGTGAATACATAGACAAACAAAGTGTCACTAGTTTGCCTCTACTTGACTAGCTCGTTGAATCAATGATGGTTATGTTTCCTAACCATAGACATAAGTTGTCATTTGATTAACGGGATCAAACATTAGAGAATGATGTGATTGACTTGACTCATCCGTTAGCTTAGCACGATGATCGTTTAGTTTGTTGATATTGCTTTCTTCCTGACTTATACATGTTCCTATGACTATGAGATTATGCAACTCCCGAGTACCGGAGGAACACTTTGTGTGCTACCAAACGTCACAACGTAACTGGGTGATTATAAAGGTGCTCTACAGGTGTCTCCAATGGTGTTTGTTGAGTTGGCATAGATCGATATTAGGATTTGTCACTCCGAGTATCGGAGAGGTATCTCTGGGCCCTCTCGGTAATGCACATCACTATAAGCCTTGCAAGCATTGTGACTAATGAGTTAGTTGCGGGATGATGCATTACGGAACGAGTAAAGAGACTTGCGGGTAACGAGATTGAACTAGGTATTGAGATACTGACGATCGAATCTCGGGCAAGTAACATACCGATGATAAAGGGAACAACGTATGTTGTTATGCGGTTTGACCGATAAAGATCTTCGTAGAATATGTTGGAACCAATATGAGCATCCAGGTTCCGCTATTGGTTATTGACCGAAGATGAGTCTCGGTCATGTCTACATAGTTCTCGAACCCGTAGGGTCCGCACGCTTAACGTTCGTTGACGATCGGTATTATGAGTTTATGTGTTTTGATGTACCGATGGTTGTTCGGAGTCCCGGATGAGATCAGAGACATGACGAGGAGTCTCGAAATGTTCGAGACGTAAAGATCGATATATTGGAAGGCTATACTCGGACATCGGAAAGGTTCTGAGTGGTTCAGGTATTTATCGGAGTACCGGAGAGTTACGGGAATCCGCCGGGGAGTATATGGGCCTTATTGGGCTTTAGGGGAAAGAGAGAGGGGAGACTGCGCGCCCCCAAGGCCTAGTCCGAATTGGACTATGGGGAGGGGCGGCGCCCCCTCCTTTCTCCTCTTCTCTTTTCCCTTTCCTTCTCTCCTACTCCTACTACATGGAAGGGGGGAATCCTACTCCCGGTGGGAGTAGGACTCCCCAGGGCGCGCCATAGTAGAGGGCCGGCCCTCCCCCTCCTCCACTCCTTTATATACGGGGGAGGGGGGCACTCCATGGACACACAAGTTGATCAGTTGATCTTTTAGCCGTGTGCGGTGCCCCCCTCCACCATAATCCACCTCGGTTATATCATAGCAGTGCTTAGGCGAAGCCTTGTTCCGGTAGCAACATCATCACCGTCATCACGCCGTCGTGCTGACGAAACTCTCCCACGAAGCTCTACTAGATCGTGAGTTCGCGGAGGTGACGTACGTTCGGTACTAGGATCGGTCGATCATGAAGACGTACGACTACATCAACCGCGTTGTCATAACGCTTCTGCTTACGGTCTACAAGGGTACGTGGACGACACTCTCCCCTCTCGTTGTTATGCATCACCATGATCTTGCGTGTGCGTAGGAAAATTTTGAAATTACTGTGTTCACAATAGTGGCATCTGAGCCAGGTTTATGCGTAGATGTTATATGCATGAGTAGAACACAAAGGAGTTGTGGGCGTGGGTATATACATATCGCTTGCCGTCACTAGTTGATTCTTGATTCAGTGGCATTGTTGGATGAAGTGGCCCAGACCGACATTACACATACGCTTACGCGAGACTGGTTCTACCAACGTGCTTCACTCACATGTGGCTAGTGGGTGTCTGTTTCTCCAGCTTTAGTTGAATCGGATTCAATGAACAGGGTTCTTTCTGAAGATCAAAAAGCAATCACTATACCGCATTGTGGTTTTTGATGCGTAGGTAAGAACGGTTCTTGCTCAGCCCGTAGCAGCCACATAAAACTTGCAACAACAAAATAGAGGACGTCTAACTTGTTTTTGCTGGGCTTGTTGTGATGTGATATGGTCAAGACGTGATGAGATATAAGTTGTTGTATGAGATGATCATGTTTTATTGAAGTTATCGGAAATTGGCAGAAGCCTTATGGTTGTCTCTTTATTGCATAAGATGCAAGCGCCAAATAATTGCTTTACATTATCGCTATGCGATAGCAATAGTTACAAGAGCAATAGTTGGCGAGACAACCATGTGATGACACGTTGATAGAGATCAAGATGATGGAGATCATGGTGTCATGCCGATGACAATAGTGATCATGATGGTACTTTGGAGATGGAGATCAAAGGCGCAAGATGATCATGGCCATATCATGTCGCATAATTTGATTGCATGTGATGTTTATCCTTTATGCATCTTATTTTGCTTAGTTTGGCGGTAGCATTATAAGATGATCTCTCACTAAATTTCAAGGTATAAGTGCTCTCCCTGAGTATGCACCGTTGCGACAGTTCGTCGTGTCGAGACACCACATGATGATCGGGTGTGATAAGCTCTACGTTCACATACAACGGGTGCAAGCCAGTTTTGCACACGCGGAATACTCGGGTTAAACTTGACGATCCTAGCATATGCAGATTTGGCCTCGGAACACTGGAGACCAGAAGGTCGAGCGTGAATCATATAGTAGATATGATCAACATAGTGATGTTCACCATTGAAAACTACTCCATCTCACATGATGATCGGACATGGTTTAGTTGATTTGGATCACGTGATCATTTAGATGACTAGAGGGATGTCTATCTAAGTAGGAGTTCTTAAGTAATATGATTAATTGAACTTTAATTTATCATGAACTTAGTCCTGATAGTATTTGCATATCTATGTTGTAGATCAATAGCTCGCGGTGTGGCTCCCCGTTTATTTTTTGATATGTTCCTAGAGAAAAACTATGTTGAAAGATGATAGTAGCAATGATGCGGACTAGGTCTGTGATCTGAGGATTATCCTCATTGCTGCACAGAAGAATTATGTCCTTGATGCACCGCTAGGTGACAGACCTATTGCAGGAGTAGATGCAGACGTTATGAACGTTTGACAAGCTCGGTATGATGACTACTTGATAGTTTAGTGCACCATGCTTTATGGCTTATGATGACCCACAAGTATAGGGGATCGATCGTAGTCCTTTCGATAAGTAAGAGTGTCGAACCCAACGAGGAGCAGAAGGAAATGATAAGCGGTTTTCAGCAAGGTATTCTCTGCAAGTACTGAAATAAGTGGTAACAGATAGTTTTGTGATAAGATAAATTGTAACGAGCAACAAGTAACAAAAGTAAATAAAGTGCAGCAAGGTGTCCCAATCCTTTTTGTAGCAAAGGACAAGCCGGAACAAACTCTTATAATAGGAAAAACGCTCCCGAGGACACATGGGAATATCGTCAAGCAAGTTTTCATCACGTTCATATGATTCGCGTTCGATGCTTTGATAATTTGATATGTGAGTGGACCGGTGCTTGGGTGCTGTTCTTACTTGAATAAGCATCCCACTTATGATTAACCTCTATTGCAAGCATCCGCAACTACAACAAAAGTATTAAGATAAACCTAACCATAGCATGAAACATATGGATCCAAATCAGCCCCTTACGAAGCAACGCATAAACTAGGGTTTAAGCTTCTGTCACTCTAGCAACCCATCATCTACTTATTACTTCCCAATGCCTTCCTCTAGGCCCAAATAATGGTGAAGTGTTATGTAGTCGACGTTCACATAACACCACTAGAGGCTAGACAACATACATCTTATCAAAATATCAAATGAATACCAAATTCACATGACTACTAATAGCAAGACTTCTCCCTTGTCCTCAGGAACAAACGTAATTACTCACAAAGCATATTCATGTTCATAATCAGAGGGGTAATAATATGCATATAGGATCTGAACATATGATCTTCCAACAGATAAACCAACTAGCATCAACTACAAGGAGTAATCAACACTACTAGCAACCTACTAGCACCAATCCCGGACTTTGAGACAAGAATTGGATACAAGAGATGAACTAGGGTTTGGAGATGAGATGGTGCTGGTGAAGATGTTGATGGAGATTGCCCTCTCCCGATGAGAGGAGCGTTGGTGATGAGGATGGTGATTATTTCCCCCTCCTGGAGGGAAGTATCCCCAGCAGAACAGCTCTGCTGGAGCTCTAGATTGGTTCTGCCAAGGTTCCTCCTCGTGGCGGCGGAGTCTCGTCCCGAAAAGTTCCCTCTGATTTTTTTATCATCGAAAGACTTCATATAGGAGAAGATGGACGTCGGAGAGCCACCAGGGGGCCCACAAGGTAGGGGGCGCGCCCTAGGGGGCGCGCCCCCCACCCTCGTGAGCAGGGTGTGGGCCCCCTGGCCTTCAACTTTGGCGAGGATTTTTCTTTATTTATTTTAAGATGTTCCGTGGAGTTTCAGGACTTTTGGAGTTGCGCAGAATAGGTCTCTAATATTTGCTCCTTTTCCAGCCCCGAATTCCAGTTGCCGGCATTCTCCCTCCTTATGTAAACCTTGTAAAATAAGAGAGAATAGCCATAAGTATTGTGACATAAAGTGAAATAACAGTCCATAATGCAATAAATATCGATATAAAAGCATGATGCAAAATGGACGTATCAACTCCCCCAAGCTTAGACCTCGCTTATCCTCAAGCGAAAAGCCGATAACAATAAATATGTCCTCATGTTTAGAGGTAGAGGCGTCGATAAAAATAAAATACGGGCATGAAGGCATCATGATTATTCTCATAACAGCAACATATATGGATTTTGTCATATGATTACTCATGTTCAAGTGATGATATATTCACAATGCAAAAGTATAAACCATAAACCGTATTGGGCTCCGACAAACTATAATCTCAGTCATTGAAGCAATTGCAATTTGTCATAACATCGGAAAGAGTCTATGTCAGAGCTAAAAAGCAAGTCCACATACTCAACTATCATTTAGTCCTCCATAATTGCTAACACTCACACAATACTTGTGGTTACGGAGTTTTAATCAGACACAGAGAAAGATAGGGGCTTGTAGTTTTGCCCCACAACCTTTTACCTCAAGGGTAATGTCAACAATAATGGTTCATGCTCCCCTACATCCAATTAGATATATATATATATATCATGTTCTTTCCAACATGCTGAGCTTGCCAAAGGATAAAATGAAAAGGGAAAGGTGAAGATCACCGTGACTCTTGCATAAGGTAGAAGATAATGATAAAGGATAGGCCCTTCACAGAGGGAAGCAGAGGTTGCCATGCGCTTTTATGGTTGGATGCATAAAATCTCAATGCGAAAGAACGTCACTTTATATTGCCCCTTGTGATATGAACCTTTATTATGCAGTCCGTCGCTTTTATTACTTCCACGTCACAAGATCGTATAAAGCTTATTTCCCCCACACCAATCAATCATACATATTTAGAGCAATTTTTATTGCTTTGCACCGATGACAACTTACTTGAAGGATCTTACTCAATCCATAGGTAGATATGGTGGACTCTCATGGTAAAACTGGTTTAAGGGTATTTGGAAGCACAAGTAGTATTTCTACTTGGTGCTGAGAATTTGGCTAGCATGAGGGGGGAAAGGCAAGCTCAACAAGTTAGAGGATCCATGACAAGATACTTTATCTCAGATATAAGAAAGACATGACTCATTACATTGTCTTCCTTGTCCAACATCAACTCTTTAGCATGTCATATTTTAATGAGTGCTCCCAATCATAAAAGAAGTCAATGATAATATATCTATATGTGAAAACCTCTCTTTCCTTATTACTTCCTATTAATTGCAACAATGACCAAAGCTATGTCTGCCAACTCCCAACAACTTTTAATCATCATACTCTTTCTATGTGAAGTCATTACTCTCAATAAGAACAATATGAACTTTTTGTTTCTTTTTATTCTTTTTCTCTTTCTTTTTATTCACCTAAGATCATGGCAAAATAATCAAGCCCTTGAGTCAACACTAATCTTTATTATATATAGCTCACGGACTCGATTACATAGAGAGATCATAAAGCAAACTCAAAACTAGATCATGCCATAAACTTTATTCTACTAGATCAAGATACTACTAATAGGATCGAACTAAGAAAAATGGTAAAGATAGGAGTTGTGATTGTGATACGATACCGGGGCACCTCCCCCAAGCTTGGCAGTTGCCAAGCGGAGTGCCCATACCCATGTGATTATATCTCCTTTGTCGGTGAAGAAGGTGGTGGTGATGATGGCTTAGTTGATGGCTTAGGCTTCTCCCTTAATTTGTGCTTGAGGACGGCATTTTGATCCCTCAGATCATCAATCTCCCACTCCAGGGTTAATATCTTTTTGCATAGGTCCTGCTTATTTTCCTGTAAGAGACGAAAAGGGATAAACTCGAACTTGGGTTTCTTTACCCTATCAGGGAGACTTGACTTTTTCAACTCCACGTGCATGTCCCCAGGTTGAGGCAATGGGGCTTCATCTTCATCTGAGCTCGTCTCCTCCTTCCCCTTGGGTTCATAGTCATCTTCTTCCTCCATGGTCCAACCATCGTGTTCCACATCTCCATAGACCTTGGGATTTGCTAAGTAATCATCCACATAGCTTTCTCCTTCCGAATCCTGGGAAGACATGTTGATTTAATCTGCAATAGGACAGCTCAAAACGAAAACAGAGGATATTTGCGTGATACGGGAGTCAAAACCTTCGGAAGAATATATACTGAATTTTTACCGAACAAAATACGTAACGTGTAAGAAAATGGAGTCCGGAAGGCACACGAGGTGCTCACGAGGTAGGGGGAGCGCCCACCACCCTCGTGGGGCCCTCGTGTCCTTCCCGGACTGCTACTTATTTTTCTATTTTTCTAAATATTCCAAAACGGAGAAATATTGCCTTAAAAATTGTTTTGGAGTCGGTTTATTTACCGTACCACATACATATTCCTTTTCGGGGTCTGAAACGTTCCGGAAAGTGTCCCTTATGTATTCCTCCGGGGTTACGGTTTCAATAATATTGGTTTCAACATTTATGGGATTACCTGAGATATAATGTTTAATTCTTTGACCGTTTACCACCTTCGGATTTGTGCCTTCAAAGTTGTTGATTTTTATGGCACCGGAACGATAGACCTCTTCGATAACATAGGGGCCTTCCCATTTTTCCTGCAAAAAATCTTAAACGAGAGTTGTATAGCAATACATAATCACCTACATTAAACTCACACTTTTGTATCCTTTTGTCATGCCATCTTTTAACTTTTTCTTTAAACAACTTGGCATTTTCATATGCTTGGGTTCTCCATTCATCAAGTGAGCTAATATCAAATAACCTCTTCTCACCGGCAAGTTTAAAATCATAGTTGAGCTCTTTAATAGCCCAATATGCCTTATGTTCTAGTTCGAGAGGTAAGTGACATGCTTTTCCATAAACCATTTTATACGGAGACATACCCATAGGATTTTTGTATGCAGTTCTATAAGCCCATAATGAATCATCAAGTTTCTTGGACCAATTATTTCTAGACCTATTAACAGTCTTTTGCAAAATTAATTTGAGCTCTCTATTGCTCAACTCAACTTGACCACTAGACTGTGGGTGATAAGGAGATGCAATTATATGATTAACATCATATTTAGCAAGCATTTTACAGAAAGCGCCATGAATAAAGTGTGAACCACCATCAGTCATTAAATATCTAGGGACTCCAAACCTTGGAAAAATAACTTCCTTAAGCATTTTAATAGAAGTGTTATGATCAGCACTACTAGTTGTAATAGCTTCTACCCACTTAGTAACGTAATCAACAGCAACTAAAATATGTGTGTATCCATTAGAGGCAGGAAAAAGGTCCCATATAATCAAAGCCCCAAACATCAAATGGATCAATAACAAGAGAATAATTCATAAGCATTTCTTGACGTCTACTAATATTGCCAATTCTTTGACATTCATCACAAGACAAGACAAACTTACGGGCATCCTTGAAGAGAGTAGGCCAATAAAAACCAGATTGCAATACCTTATGTGCAGTTCTATCTCCAGCGTGGTGTCCTCCATAAGCCTCGGAATGACACTTGTGTAGGATCTGTTCATGTTCATGCTCAGGTACACAACGTCTAATAACACCATCTATTCCTTCTTTATAAAGATGTGGGTCATCCCGAAAGTAATGTCTCAAGTCATAGAAAAACTTTTTCTTTTGCTGGTATGTGAAGCTAGGTGGTATAAACTTAGCAACAATATAATTAGCATAATCAGCATACCATGGAGTACTACGAGAAGTACTTATACCATTTAATTGTTCATTAGGAAAGCTATCATTAAAAGGTAGTGGGTCATCAAGAACATTCTCTAACCTAGACAAGTTGTCTACAACGGGGTTCTCAGCTCCCTTTCTATCAACAATATGCAAATCAAATTCTTGTAGCAAGAGAACCCATCTAATAAGTCTAGGTTTAGCATCTTTCTTTTCCATAAGGTATTTAATAGCAGCATGATCAGTGTTAATAGTTACTTTAGAATCAACAATATAAGGTCTGAACTTATCACAAGCAAATACAACTGCTAAAAGTTCTTTTTGAGTAGTAGCATAATTTCTTTGAGCATTGTCTAGAGTCTTACTAGCATAATGAATAACATTTAATTTCTTATCAACTATTTTCCCTAGAACAGCACCTACAGCATAATCACTAGCATCACACATAATTTCAAAGGGTAAATTCCAATCAGGTGGCTGAACAACGGGTGCAGAGACTAATTCTTTCTTAAGTGTTTCAAATGCTTCTACACAATCATCATCAAAGACAAATGGTATATCTTTTTGCAATAAATTAGTCAGAGGCCGAGAAATTTTTGAGAAGTCCTTAATGAACCTCCTATAAAATCTGGCGTGACCAAGGAAACTTCTTATACCTTTGATGTCCTTGGGACATGGCATCTTTTCAATAGCATCGACCTTGGCTTTATCAACTTCAATACCTCTTTCAGAAACTTTATGCCCTAAGACAATACCTTCATTAACCATAAAGTGGCACTTTTCCCAATTCAAGACAAGATTAGTTTCTTCACATCTCTGCAAAACTCGATCAAGATTGCTCAAGAAATCATCAAAAGAGGAACCTTAGACGGAAAAATCGTCCATGAAAACCTCACAAATCTTTTCACAAAAGTCAGAGAATATAGCCATTATGCATGAAAGGTAGCAGGTGCATTACATAAACCAAAGGGCATATGTCTATAAGCAGAAGTACCAAAAGGGCATGTAAAAGTAGTCTTTGATTGATCTCTAGCCGACACAGGTATTTGAGAGAAACCAGAATAACCATCTAGAAAGCAATAGTGTGTATGTTTGCATAATCTTTCTAGCATTTGATAAATAAAAGGTAAGGGGTAATGATCTTTCTTAGTAGCCTTATTTAATTTGCGGAAATAAATTACCATCCTATAACCTATGATAATTTTTTGTGGAATCAATTCATCTTTATCATTAGGAACAACAATAATACCTCCCTTCTTAGGGACACAATGGACAGGACTTACCCACTGATTATTAGCAACGGGATAGATTATACCTGCCTCCAGAAGCTTGAGTATTTCTATTCTTACCACTTCTTTCATTTTAGGATTCAGACGCCATTGAGGATCACGAACTGGTTTGGCATCTGCTTCCAAATTTATTTTATGTTGACATAGAGTGGGACTAATGCCCTTAAGATCATCAAGAGTATATCCAATAGCAGCACGATGCTTCTTCAGAGTTTTCAATAATCTTTCTTCTTCATGCTCTGAAAGGTTAGCACTAATAATAACATGATATATCTTCTTTTCATCAAGATAAGCATATTTAAGATTATCAGGCAACGGTTTAAGCTCAAACACAGGATCTCCCTTGGGTGGAGGAGGATCCCCTAAAATTTCAACAGGCAAATTGTGTTGCAGAATAGGTTCCTGTTTAAAGAATACTTCATCTATTTCCCTTCTTTCATTCATGAACATATCATTTTCATGGTCTAGCAAATAGTGTTCTAAAGGATCACTAGGTGGTACGGCAATAGAAGCAAGACCAATAATTTCATCCTTACTAGGTAATTCTTCCTCACGATGTTGTTTACTAAATTTAGAGAAATTAAACTCATGAACCATATCATGCAAGCCAATAGTAACAACATTCTTTTTGCAATCTATCCTAGCATTAACAGTGTTCAAGAAGGGTCTACCAAATATAATGGGACAAAAGCTATCTTGCGGAGAAGTAATAACAAGAAAATCAGCAGGATATTTTGTTTTCCCACACAAGACTTCAACATCTCTAACAATTCCAATTGGTGAAATAGTATCTCTATTGGCAAGTTTAATTGTGACATCAATACCTTCTAACTCAGCAGGTGCAATTTCATTCTTAATTTCTTCGTATAAAGTATGCAGTATAACACTAGCACTCGCACCCATATCACATAAGCCATGATAACAATGATCTCCTATTTTAACAGAAATAATAGGCACGCCTACCACAGGTCTATGTTTATCTTTAGCACAAGATTTAGCAATTCTAGCAGTTTCCGTCTTTTCTTCAACTTTAATAGGTGCAGCTACTTTTACTTCTATGGGAGGATGATATTTAAACCACTTCTCCTTAGGGAGATCAACATAAGTAGCAAAAGATTCACAGAAAGAAGCCACTATCTCAGAGTCAAGTCCATATTTAGTGCTAAACTTACGGAAAATATTGGTGTCCATAAAAGATTTAACACAATCAAACTTAGGTGTCATACCTGACACTTTACCTTCGTCGAGGTCCCAATCTTCAGAGTTGCATTTAATTCTATCCAATAAATTCCATCTGAATTCAATAGTCTTCATCATAAAAGAGCCAACACAAGAAGTATCTAGCATGGTTTGATTATTATGAGAAAGCCGAGCATAAGAACTTTGCATAATTATTTCTCTCGAGAGCTCATGATTGGGGCATGAATATAACATTGATTTAAGCCTCCCCCAAGCTTGAGCGATGCTTTCTCCTTCGCGAGGCCAGAAATTATATATATAATTGCGATCACGATGAACAAGATGCATAGGGTAATACTTTTGATGAAATTCCAATTTCAATCTTTTATAGTTCCATGATTTCATATCATCACATAGCCTATACCATATCAATGCGTATCCCTTCGAAGATAAAGGGAAGACCTTCTTCTTAGCAACATCATCGGGTATACCTGCAAGCTTAAATAATCCACAAACTTCATCCACATATATTAAGTGCTCATCAGGATGCTTTGTTCCATCTCCTGTAAAAGGGTTAGCTAGCAGTTTTTCCATCATACCCGAAGGAAATTCAAAAGGAGTTTCATTTTCAATAGGTTCAGTAGGTTGAGGAGCAACACTTTGCTCTACTGGACGGGGTGAAGATACCCTGAACAAGCCCCTTAGAGAATTACTTTCCATAGTAACAAATGACAGTAAATTTCAGCACACTATATAAATTTTTCCTTACCAAATTCCACCTACCAAAGGCGCTACACTCCCCGGCAACGGCGCCAAAAAAGAGTCTTGATGACCCACAAGTATAGGGGATCTATTGTAGTCCTTTTGATAAGTAAGAGTGTCGAACCCAACGAGGAGCAGAAGGAAATGATAAGCGGTTTTCAGCAAGGTATTCTCTGCAAGTACTGAAATAAGTGGTAACAGATAGTTTTATGATAAGATAAATTGTAATGAGCAACAAGTAACAAAAGTAAATAAAGTGCAGCAAGGTGGCCCAATCCTTTTTGTAGCAAAGGACAAGCCGGAACAAACTCTTATAATAGGAAAAACGCTCCCGAGGATACATGGTAATGTCGTCAAGCTAGTTTTCGTCACGTTCATATGATTCGCGTTCGATACTTTGATAATTTGATATGTGGGTGGACTGGTGCTTGGGTGTTGTTCTTACTTGAGCAAGCATCCCACTTATGATTAACCTCTATTGCAAGCATCCGCAACTACAACAAAAGTATTAAGGTAAACCTAACCATAGCATGAAACATATGGATCCAAATCAGCCCCTTACGAAGCAACGCATAAACTAGGGTTTAACCTTCTGTCACTCTAGCAACCCATCATCTACTTATTACTTCCCAATGCCTTCCTCTAGGCCCAAATAATTGTGAAGTGTTCTGTAGTCGACGTTCACATAACACCACTAGAGGCTAGACAACATACATCTTATCAAAATATCAAACGAATACCAAATTCACATGACTACTAATAGCAAGACTTCTCCCTTGTCCTCAGGAACAAACGTAATTACTCACAAAGCATATTCATGTTCATAATCAGAGGGGTAATAATATGCATATAGGATCTGAACATATGATCTTCCACCAGATAAACCAACTAGCATCAACTACAAGGAGTAATCAACACTGCTAGCAACCTACTAGCACCAATCCCGGACTTTGAGACAAGAATTGGATACAAGAGATGAACTAGGGTTTGGAGATGAGATGGTGCTGGTGAAGATGTTGATGGAGATTGCCCTCTCCCGATGAGAGGAGCGTTGGTGATGACGATGGTGATGATTTCCCCCTCCCGGAGGGAAGTATCCCCGGCAGAACAGCTCTGCCGGAGCTCTAGATTGGTTCTGCCAAGGTTCCGCCTCGTGGTGGCGGAGTCTCGTCCCGAAAAGTTCCCTCTGATTTTTTTTCTCATTGAAGGACTTCATATAGGAGAAGATTGTAACGCCCCGAGACCGATGTGCCAGGTGTCGTCCAGTTATTCGATCTTGTTGCCTTGTCATTGCTTGCGTGACATGCATTGCATATCATGTCATCATGTGCATTTCATTTGCATACATGTTCGTCTCATGCATCCGAGCATTTTTCCCGTTGTCCGTCTTGCAATCCGGCGCTCCTATCTCCTCTGGTGATCCTTTCTACCTTTCTTTCGTGTGTGGGGGTTAAACATTTCCGGATTGGACCGAGACTTGCCAAGCGGCCTTGGTGTACTACAGGTAGACCGCCTGTCAAGTTTCGTGCCATTTGGACTTCGTTTGATACTCCAACGGTTAACCGAGGGACCAAAAAGGCCTCTTGTGTGTTGCAGCCCAACACCCTTCCATTTTGGCCCAAAACCCACCTAAACCCTCTCCATCATCTCGGTCGTTCGATCACGATCGCGTGGCCGAAAACCGCACCTCATTTGGACACTCCTAGCTCCCTCTACCTATAAATATGTGTCTCCCTTCGAAATTCTCGCGCAGACGAAACCCTAGATCCACTCCCTCCGCGCCGCCGGACATTTCTTCCACCGGTCGGACATGTCCAGCCGCCACCTCGCTCCGCCCTATCGGGAGCCGCCACGTCAGCTCACCGCCTCCCGCGACCAACCAGGAGGCGACACGTCGCCCCCCTGCCTCCTCCCCGCCGTCGGGCCCGAGGGAGCCCAGACCGGGCCCGCCCCAGGCCAGTTTGGGCCGCCGCCGCCCGAGCGCCTTCCCCGCGCCTCTCGCCGGAGTATGCCGCGCGCCGCCGCACGAAGCCATCGCCGGCGCCGCCACCTCCTCGCCGCGCTGCACTCCGCCGCCTTCGCCGGCCACGGCCGCCGTCCGGCGGCACCGCCCTTCACGCCGGCGCGGCTCCGCCGCCCCGGTTAGCTCGCCTCGCCGCCGTCCATTCCGGCTCCCGGCCGCCGCCGAGCCGCCGGAGCTCCACTACGCCATGCTCGCCGGAGTCCACTCGCCGGAGCACGCCGACCTCGCCGAAGCCCGTCCCGGCCAGATCCACCCCGCCTGGATGAGATCCACCGGGAGTCCAACCAAACGGCCTCCCCGTGTCCCGATCCGTTCCGTCCCGGATCCCTCCGTCCCGCGTTGACTTTCGCGGAGGTAATATTTCACTAAGTCCCCGAGATTTCCATGTTTCAAATGCCCATGTTCATCATCCTATAACTTTGCATCCATAGATCTGTTTTGGACGTGTAGCATATCAAAATGTTCGCCTCAGAGAGTACATCATTTCATCTCATTGCATCATTTTCATTTGAGCTCATCTTTCTGCCCGAAATGCTGTTGGAAGAGTGCTATTTGAGTTAATTGTCAGATCTGCTGCATCAAATAGCTATTTGTCATTTTTGCCATGATTATTGTGTGAATGATATGCCCCTGAGCTCTACATGAGGTTTGCTATATGCTTTGCCATCTTTCCAGAGGTGCTATCCATGTATTGTTGTGATATGTGTGGTGACTAGCACAAGCTTGCAAAGTAGTGCATTCGTTAATGCTGTTTTCAGGGACTTAGAATTTCACTAAGTCCTTGATCTGTTTTTATCAATATGCCATATGTTCCTGTTGTTTCCTAGTGGTCCGTGCCTCTTTTGAGGATGATCAGTAAGGGTGATTTGTTAATCTTGTAGTGCTCTATCCATCCATGTCCTTTTTGCAATTATGGAGCACCCTAGCTTGAGTCAATCGAGCTCTACTTTTACTATTTCGTGAATCTGGGCAGATTGTCTACTTGTTAGCGATTTCGCCGAGGATGTTGTAGTTGGTCCGTGCATGTTATGTTATTGTTCTTGCCATGTCTAGGTTGTATAATGTATATTCTTGATGGTTGTATGCTTAGATTGTCATGACATGCTCTGTAGTGAGTGCATCGAGCTTGTAAACATGCCTACTTGATATCTGATTTGCATGCTCCAGTTTTTCACTAAGTCTGTGATCTGTTTAAGTTTTTTTTTTGCCATATTCACATGCTTGCAATTGTATTTTCTGATCCCTTTTGGCTCAAGGTCACTAAGGGACTTTTGTTAAGCTCTTTGAGTAACTCCATGCCATCCTTTAATTTGCCATTTTAAGTTCCTGTAGCATATAGTTTTCATGCTCCAAAGTGTGCTACCTGATCTGAAATTCTAGACAAGTGTTAATTTCACCAAGTCTAAAATCTGTTTACCAATTGCACTTTTGCCATGCTTGTTTGAACCTGTTAATGGATGAATTGGCCGTATCTCAGTGTTCATCTTTTGTTAAGCTTCATGAATGGATCCCTGCCATGTATTTTTTTGTCATGTTTGGGTGTTGTAGCATGTTCATCTTGTTGCATTTAGATGGCTACTTGCTGTTTATCGCAGACTGTTGCCATATTTGAATTGCTTGCCATTTCCAAACCGTGTCTCCGATTCCGGTGATCTTTATATCGTTTTCAAGCGAAATCACATCACCTTTCCAGTGGCACACTTGGATTTCCAAGTTGAGGCCAGGTTCTTTCATTCCTTGCCAAATCTTGCATATGCATCACATATCGCATCCCGCATAGCATACCTTGTTGCATCATGTTGTTTGAGCTTTGCACGTGGTTGATTGTGTTCTTGTTGCTTGTTTGTCTTGTTTGGGTAGAGCCGGGAGACGAGTTCACTAACGAGGAGCCCGTTGAGTTTGCTATCGAGGATCCAGTCAACTTTGACAACTTTGCAGGCAAGATGACCATACCCTCGAAATCACTTCTATCTTTGCTTGCTAGTTGCTCACTCTTTTGCTATGCCTATGCTGCGATACCTACCACTTGCTTATCATGCCTCCTATATTGTTGAACCAAGCCTCTAACCCACCTTGTCCTAGCAAACCGTTGTTTGGCTATGTTACAGCTTTGCTCAGTCCCTCTTATAGCGTTGTTAGTTGGAGGTGAAGATCGAAGTTTGTTCCTTGTTGGAACATGGAGATGCTGTTCCTTGTTGGAACCTGTTTACTTGTTGGGATATCAAAATATCTCTTATTTAGTTAATGCATCTATATACTTGGTAAAGGGTGAAAGGCTCGGCCTTATGCCTGGTGTTTTGTTCCACTCTTGCCACCCTAGTTTCCGTCATATCGGTGTTATGTTCCCGGATTTTGCGTTCCTTGTGCGGTTGGGCTATAATGGGAACCCCTTGACAGTTCGCCTTGAATAAAACTCCTCTAGCAATGCCCAACCTTGGTTTTACCATTTTCACTAACAACCTACCACCTTCCCTTGGGTTCTGCAGACTCAAGGGTCATCTTTATTCTAACCCCCCCCCCCCCGAGCCAGTGCTCCTCCGAGTGTTGGTCAGACCGAGCAGACTGCGGGGCCACCTCAGGGCAACTTGAGGTTTGGTTTTACTCGTAGGATGTCTCATCTGAGTGTGCCCTGAGAACGAGATATGTGCAGCTCCTATCGGGATTTGTCGGCACATTCGGGCGATGTTGCTGGATTTGTTTTACCATTGTCGAAATGTCTTGTAACCTGGATGCCGATTCTGATCGGAATGTCTTGGGAGAAGGAATATCCTTCGTTGACCGTGAGAGCTTGTGATGAGCTAAGTTGGGACACCCATGCAGGGATTTGAACTTTCGAAAGCCGTGCCCGCGGTTATGGGCAGATGGGAATTTTTTAACATCCGGTTGTAGAAAACCTGAAGTTGACCATAATTAAAACACATCAACCGCATGTGTAACCGTGATGGTCTCTTTCCGGCGGAGTCCGGGAAGTGAACACGGTGTTGGAGTTATGCTTGACGTAGGTTGTTCTAGGATCACTTCTTGATCATAGATTTCTCGAACATGCTTTGCCTTCTCTTCTCGCTCTCTTTTTCGTATATGTTAGCCACCATATATGCTAGTCACTTGCTGGAGCTCCACCTCATACCTTTACCTTACCCATAAGCTTAAATAGTCTTGATCGCGAGGGTGCGAGATTGCTGAGTCCCCGTGACTCACAGATACTTCCAAAACCAGTTTGCAGGTGTCGTTGAACCGTGCAGATGATGCAACCAAGCTCAAGGAGGAGCCCAATGAAGATCTTGTCCTTTGTGTTGTTTCGTTCTAGTTGATCAGTAGTGGAGCCCAGTTGGGGTCGATCGGGGATCTGTGTAGCTTTTGGGGTAGTCTTCTTTTATTTTGGCTCCGTAGTCGGGCCTTGATTGTATTTGGATGATGTAATGCTTTATTCATGTAATTGTGTGAAGTGGCGATTGTAAGCCAACTATGTATCTCTTTCCCTTATGTATTACATGGGTTGTTTGCGAAGATTACCTCACTTGCGACATTGCTTTCAATGCGGTTATGCCTCTAAGTCGTGCTTCGACACGTGGGAGATATAGCCGCATTGAGGGCGTTACAAAGATGGACGTCGGACAGCCACTAGGGGGCCCACTAGGTAGGGGGCGCGCCCCCCACCCTCGTGAGCAGGGTGTGGGCCCCCTGGCCTTCATCTTTGGCGAGGATTTTTCTTTATTTATTTTAAGATGTTCCGTGGAGTTTCAGGACTTTTGGAGTTGCGCAGAATAGGTCTCTAATATTTGCTCCTTTTCCAGCCCAGAATTCCAGCTACCGGTATTCTCCCTCCTTATGTAAACCTTGTAAAATAAGAGAGAATAGCCATAAGTATTGTGACATAAAGTGAAATAACAATACATAATGCAATAAATATCGATATAAAAGCATGATGCAAAATGGATGTATCAGCTTAGAACTGGGAATTCAAAAATGTTTTGAATGCCACGGAGCATATAAGATGTCCAAGAGTTGAAATTGGTATATCATACTCATGCCCGTGTCAAGAGGTATGAGACCTCTGACGGTACTTTGCCTACAAGATGGAGGAGAATAGCTCAAATGAGCATGTGCACAGAATGTCTGAGTACTACCATCACTTGAATCAAGTGAGAGTTAATCTTCCTGATAAGATAGTGATTGACAAAGTTCTCTAGTAACTATCACCAAGTTACTAGAACTTCGTGATGAACTATAATATGCAAGGGATAACGAAAATGATTCCCAAATCTCTTTGCGATGCTGAAATCGGTGAAGGTAGAAATCAAGAAAAAGCATCAAGTGTTGATGGTTGACAAGACCACTAGTTTCAAGTAAAAGGGCAAGGGCAAGAAAGGGAACTTCAAGAAGAATGGCAAGCAAGTTGCCACTCCCATGAAGAATCCTAAAGCTAGACCCAAACCTGAAACTGAGTGCTTCTACTGCAAAGGAAATGGTCACTGGAAGTGGAACTGCCCTAGATACTTGACGGATAAGAAGGATGGAAAAGTGAAGAAAGGAATATTTGATATACATGTTATTGATGTGTACTTTACTAGTGTTTATAGCAAACCCCTCGGTATTTGATACTAGTTCAGTTGCTAAGAGTAGTAACTCGAAACGGGAGTTGCAAAATAAACAAAGACTAGTTGAGGACGAGGTGACAATGTGTGTTGGAAATGATTCCAAGGTTGATAAGATCACCATCGCACACTCCCTTTACCTTCGGGATTAGTGTTGAACCTAAAATAAATGTTATTTGGTGTTTGCGTTGAGAATAATATGATTGGATCATATTTATTGCAATACGGTTATTCATTTAAGTCAAAGAATAATTGTTATTCTATTTACATGAATAAAACCTTCTGTGGTCATACACCCAAGGTGAATGGTTTATTCAATCTCGATCATAGTGATACACATATTCATAATATTGAAACCAAAAGATGCAAAGTTAATAATGATAGTGCAACCTATTTGTGGCACTGATGATTTGAGCAGATATGGATATATCTACTTAATGAAACATAAGTCTGGAACAATTGAAAAGTTCAAAGAATTTCAGAGTGAAGTGGAAAATCATCGTAACAAGAAAATAAAGTTTCTATGATTTGATCGCGGAGGCGAATATTTGAGTTATGAGTTTGGTCTTCATTTGAAACAATGTGGAATAGTTTCGCAACTCACGCCACCTGGAACACCACAGCATAATGGTGTGTGCGAATGTTGTGATCGTACTTTATTGGATATGGTGCGATCTATGATGTCTCTTACCGATTTACCACTATCATTTTGGGGTTATGCATTAGAGACAGCTGCATTCGCGTTAAATAGGGCACCATCTAAATCCGTTGAGACGACACCGTATGAACTATGGTTTGGCAAGAAACCTAAGCTATCGTTTCTTAAAGTTTGGAGTTGCGATGCTTATGTGAAAAAGTTTCATCCTGGTAAGCTCAAACCAAATCAGAGAAATGTGTCTTCATAGGATACCCAAAGGAGACAGTTCGGTACACCTTCTATCACAGATCTGAAACGCAATATCTTTCTTGCTAAGAGTGGATCCTTTCTAGAGAAGAAGTTTCTCTCGAAAGAAGTGAGTGGGAGGAATGTAGAACTTGATGAGGTAATTATACTTTCTCCCGAATTGGAAAGTAGTTCATCACAGAAATTAGTTCTAGTGATCTCTACACTAATTAGTGAGGAAGCTAATGATGATGATCATGGAACTTCGGATCAAGTTACTACCGAACCTCGTAGGACAACCAGAGTTTGGTCCGCACTAGAGTGGTACGGTAATCCTTTCTGGAAGTCATGTTACTAGACCATGGCGAACCTACAAACTATGAGGAAGCGATGATGAGCCCAGATTCCACGAAATGGCTTGAGGCCATGAATCTGAGATGGGATCCATATATGAGAACAAAGTATGGACTTTGATTAACTTGCCGATGGTCGGTGAGTAATTAAGAATAAATGGATCTTCAAGAGGAAGACGGACGCTCATAGTAATGTTACTATCTACAAAGCTCGAATTGTCGCAAAATGTTCTCGACAAGTTCAAGGTGTTGACTACGATGAGATTTTCTCACTCGTATCGATGCTTAAAAGTCTATCCAAATCATGTTAGCAAATTGCCACATTTTATGAAATCTGGCAAATGGATGTCAAAACTACATTCCTTAATTGATTTCTTAAAGAAGAGTTGTATATGATGCAACAAGAAGGTTTTGTCAATCCTAAAGGTGCTAGCAAAGTGTGCAAGATCCAGCGACCCATCTATGGACTGGTGCAAGCATCTCGGAGTTGGAATATATACTTTGATAAAGTGATCAAAGCATATGGTTTTATACAGACTTGTGGTGAAGCCTCTATTTACAAGAAAGTGAGTGGGAGCACTACAACATTTCTGATAAGTATATGTGAATGACATATTGTTGATTGGAAATAATGTAGAATTTTCTGGAAAGCATAAAGGAGTGTTTGAAAAGAGTTTTTCAAAGAAATACCTCGGTGAAGCTACTTACATATTGAGCATCAAGATCTATAGAGATAGATCAAGACGCTTGATATATTTTCAATGAGTACATACCTTGACAAGATTTTGAAGTAGTTCAAAATTGAACAGTCAAAGAAGGAGTTATTGCCTGTGTTGCAAGGTGTGAAGTTGAGTAAAGACTCAAAACCCGACCACGACAGAAAATAGAAAGAGAATGAAAAGTCATTCCCTATGCCTCAATCATAGGTTCTATAAAGTATGGTATGCTGTTTACCAGTCCTATTGTATACCTTAGCATGATTCTGGCAAGGGCGTACAATAGTGATCTAGGATTAGATCATTGGACAGCGGTCAAAATTATCTTTAGAGGACTAAGGAAATATTTCTCGGTTATGGAGGTGATAAAAAGAGTTTGTCGTAAAGAGTTACATCGATGCAAGCTTTTTACATCGATCTAGATGACTCTAAGTCTCGATCTGGACACATATTGAAAGTGGGAGCAACTAGCTAGAATAGCTACGTGCAGAGCATTGTAGACATAGAAATTTGCGAAATACATACAGATCTGAATGTTGCAGACCCATAGACTAAACTTCTCTCACAAGCAAAACGTGATCACTCTTTGGGTGTTAATCACATAGCGATGTGAACTATGTTATTGACTCTAGTAAACCCTTTGGGTATTAGTCACATGGAGACGTGAACTAATCACATAAAGATGTGAACTAGATTATAGACTCTAGTGCAAGTGGGAGACTGAAGGAAATATGCCCTAGAGGCAATAATAAAGTTGTTATTTATATTTCCTTATATCATGATAAATGTTTATTATTCATGCCAGAATTGTATTAACCAGAAACTTAGTACATGTGTGAATACATAGACAAACAAAGTGTCACTAGTTTGCCTCTACTTGACTAGCTCGTTGAATCAATGATGGTTATGTTTCCTAACCATAGACATGAGTTGTCATTTTATTAATAGGATCACATCATTAGAGAATGATGTGATTGACTTGACCCATCCGTTAGCTTAGCACGATGATCGTTTAGTTTGTTGCTATTGCTTTCTTCATGACTTATACATGTTCCTATGACTATGAGATTATGCAACTCCCGAGTACCGGAGGAACACTTTGTCTGCTACCAAACATCACAACGTAACTGGGTGAGTATAAAGGTGCTCTACAGGTGTCTCCAATGGTGTTTGTTGAGTTGGCATAGATCGATATTAGGATTTGTCACTCCAAGTATCGGAGAGGTATCTCTGGGCCCTCTCGGTAATGCACATCACTATAAGCCTTGCAAGCATTGTGACTAATGAGTTAGTTGAGGGATGATGCATTACAAAACAAGTAAAGAGACTTGCCGGTAACGAGATTGAACTAGGTATTGAGATACCGACGATCGAATCTCAGGCAAGTAACATATCGATGACAAAGGGAACAACGTATGTTGTTATGCGGTTTGACCAATAAAGATCTTCGTAGAATATGTAGGAACCAATATGAGCATCCAGGTTTAGCTATTGGTTATTCACCGAAGATGAGTCTCGGTCATGTCTACATAGTTCTCAAACCCATAGGGTCCGCACGCTTAACATTCGGTGACGATCGGTATTATGAGTTTATGTGTTTTGATGTACCGAAGGTTGTTCAGAGTCCCGGATGAGATCAGGGACATGACGAGGAGTCTCTAAATGTTTGAGACATAAAGATCGATATATTGGAAGGCTATATTCGGACATCGGAAAGGTTCTGAGTGGTTCGGGTATTTATCAGAGTACCAAAGAGTTACGGGAATTCGCTGGGGAGTATATGGGCCTTATTGGGCTTTAGGGGAAAGAGAGAGGGGAGGTTGCGCGCCCCCCAAGGCCTAGTCCGAATTGGACTAGCGGGGGCGGCGCCCCCTCCTTCCTTCTCTTCTCTTTTCCCTTTCCTTCTCTCCTACTCCTACTACATGGAAGGGGGGAATCCTACTCCCGGTGGGAGTAGGACTCCCCAGGGCTCGCCATAGTAGAGGGCCGGCCCTCCCCCTCCTCCACTCCTTTATATATGGGGGAGGGGGGCACCCCATGGACACACAACTTGATGAGTTGATGTTTTAGCCGTGTGCAGTGCCCCCCCCCCTCCATCATAATCCACCTCGGTTATATCGTAGCGGTGCTTAGGCGAAGCCCTGTTCCGGTAGCAACATCATCACCGTCATCACGTCGTCGTGCTGACGAAACTATCCCATGAAGCTCTACTGGACCGTGAGTTCGCGGGACGTCACCGAGCTGAACGTGTGCAGATCGCGGTGTTGGGGGACATAGTAATTTCAAAAAAAATCCTACACACACAGGATCATGGTGATGCATAGCAACGAGAGGGAGAGTGTGTCCACGTACCATCGTAGACCGAAAGCGGAAGCCTTAGCACAATGCGGTTGATGTAGTCGTACGTCTTCACGATCCGACCGATCCAACTACCGAACGCACGGCACCTCCGACTTATGCACACGTTCAACTCGATGACGTCCCTCGAGCTCCGATCCAGCAAAGCTTCGTAGGAGAGTTTCGTCAGCACGACGGCGTGGTGACGGTGATGATGATGCTACCGACACAGGGCTTTGCCTAAGCACCGCTATGATATGATCAAGGTGGATTATGGTGGAGGGGGGGCACCGCACACGGCTAAGAGATCAATGATCAATTGTTGTGTCTATGGGGTGCCCCACGGCCCACATATATAAAGGAGCAAGGGAAGAGAGGTGGCCGGCCAAGGAGGGCGCGCCAAGGGAGGGAGTCCTACTCCCACAAGGAGTAGGACTCCTCCTTTTTCCTATTAGGAGTAGGAGAGGGGGAAGGAAAGGGAGAGGAGGAGAAGGAAAGTGGGGGCCGGCCCCCCTTCCCCTAAACCAATTCGGTTTGGGCCTTGGGGGGTGCGCCCCACACTCCCCTTGCTGCCCTCTATTTCCACTAAGGCCCACGTAGGCCCATTAAGCCCCCAGGGGGGGTCCGGTAACCCACGGTACTCCAGTATATGTCTGAAACCTTCCGGAACCTTTCCGATGTCTGAACATAGTCGTCCAATATATCGATATTTACATCTCGACCATTTCGAGACTCCTCGTCATGTCCGTGATCATATCCGAGACTCCGAACTACCTTCGGTACATCAAAACACAAAAAACTCATAATACCGATCGTCACCGAACTTTAAGCGTGCGGACCCTACGAGTTCGAGAACTATGTATACATGACCGAGACACCTCTCCGGTCACTAACCAATAGCGGAACCTGGATGCTCATATTGGCTCCCACATATTCTACGAAGATCTTTATCGGTCAAACCGCATAACAACATACGTTATTCCCTTTGTCATCCGTATGTTACTTGCCTGAGATTCGATCGTCGGTATCTCAAAACCTAGTTCAATCTCATTACCGGCAAGTCTCTTTACTCGTTGTGTAATACATCATCCCGCAACTAACTCATTAGTTACAATGCTTGCAAGGCTTATAGTGATGTGCATTACCGAGTGGGCCCAGAGATACCTCTCCGACAATTGGAGTGACAAATCCTAATCTCGAAATACGCCAACTCAACAAGTACCTTCGGAGATACCTATAGAGCACCTTTATAATCACTCAGTTATGTTGTGATGTTTGGTAGCACACAAAGTGTTCCTTCGGTAATCGGGAGTTGCATAATCTCATAGTCATAGGAACATGTATAAGTCATGAAGAAAGCAATAGCAACAAACTAAATGATCATTGTGCTAAGCTAACGGAATGGGTCAAGTCAATCACATCATTCTCCTAATGATGTGATCCCGTTTATCAAATGACAACTCATGTCTATGGTTGGGAAACATAACCATCTTTGATCGATGAGTTAGTCAAGTAGAGGCATACTAGTGACACTCTGTTTGTCTATGTATTCACACATGTATCATGTTTCCGGTTAATAGAATTCTAGCATGAATAATAAACATTTATCATGATATAAGGAAATAAATAATAACTTTATTATTGCCTCTAGGGCATATTTCCTTCAGTCTCCCACTTGCACTAGAGTCAATAATCTAGTTCACATCGTCATGTGATTTAACACCAATAATTCACATATTTATGTGATTAGTTCACATATCCATGTGACTAACACCCAAAGGGTTTACTAGATTCAATAATCTAGTTCACATCGCTATGTGATTAACACCCAAAGAGTGATCATGTTTTGCTTGTGAGAGAAATTTAGTCAACGGGTCTGCCACATTCAGATCCGTATGTATTTTGCAAATTTCTATGTCTATAATGCTCTCACGTAGCTATTCTAGCTAATTGCTCCCACTTTCAATATGTATCTAGATCGAGACTTAGAGTCATCTAGATCGATGTAAAAAGCTTGCATCGACGTAACTCTTTACGGCGAATTCTTTTTATCACCTCCATAACCGAGAAATATTTGCTTAGTCCTCTAAGGATAATTTTGACCGTTGTCCAGTGATCTACTCCTAGATCACTATTGTACGCCCTTGCTAGATTCATGCTAAGGTATACAATAGGACTGGTAAACAGCATAGCATACTTTATAGAACCTATGAGTGAGGCATAGGGAATGACGACCGGGCGTCGGTGCCTTGGCAGCTTCCCCCATTGGATCTGGTATAGCTCGCGGGCCCGGCAGGTGGGCCAGCGCTTCTGGTTCAGGATAGGCTGACCTCACGCCTGTCTGCTTTTGACCACCTCGGAGGCACGGCTGGACGGGTGGTGGCGACAGCTAGCCCAGGTGCTGGGATTTCTAATCAGGTGGGCGCCAACGGCTCGTCCCCGGTTCCATGGGTGGTGGTTAGTGATCCTGAGAATGATACGACCTCTCCAGCGCTGCCGGCTGGTGGCCATTCATTCATCCAGAGGGAGTTGGTGGAAGATTCGAGGAGCTTGGTGCCGGTCGTGGCTCAGGATCGGGTGCCCATTAGATCGCACCAGGCGGGTGGGCCCTGCGTGATTGGCTCGGGCATCGGCGGTCTGGTGGGTCAAATCGTGTCGCATCACCGCGGATCCCCTTCGCGGCTGTTAGTGGGCCCCGAGAGGGTGGCTCCTCGATTGGAGACTGCTCGGTCAGATTGCTCTTTGGTGCCGCCCGAGATGCACGTACAGACAAACCCGACGTCTACCCCCACTCCCTTGGTGCTTGCGCCCCCTGTGGCCCAGGTTGAGGTGGTGGAGGGCCCGATGCTTGATTTGGTGGTGGGGTGTGCACCTGTGCTGGTGGAGGTGGGACCGAGTGTGGAAGCCTCAGATGCCGAGCTATTACATTCGGCAACGCTAGTTGGTCATTGCAACGAGTTGCATGGCACTATGGAGATCCCGTTGCAGATGGAGGGCCCACAAATGATTGGCGATGATCCCCCGGTCTTTGAGGATGTGAGGCCACACATGGTGGCTCCTGAGGACCGCACGCTCATGCTGGGCAATTCTAACGTGCAGCAGGACATGCAACAACGGATTCAGGGTCACGATGAGGTGATGACACCACAGGAGGTGATCGCTTATGGAAAACTGAAATGGTTTTGAAAAACGTTGGCCAGGAAGCTTGCGCCACCTCTCCTATTGGAGGTTCAGTCATCTCTCAGGTCTGAAGCCGAGCCTTTCACCCCGCGCAGGGCCACGAGAAGCGCCAAGAGGGCACAGGATGTCAAGTCCAAGGCCACGCAGGCCGAGAATGTGCTCATGCGAGCTCTCGGTTTGGTTCCGGAGGATCTGGAAGGCAACGAAGATACCATCGCCGAGTTAGCCGAGATCTTTGACTCCCCTCTGAGGGAGCAACACATGAGGGTGATCACTGCGCTCTTTGGCAAAGAGGTGCCGCTGGCTCCGGATATGAGCTCTGGCGGCGTGGAGGTGTTGAGCGCGGCATGATCTTCCTTGTTTGGAGGGGGTTCGGGTGTTCCTTCCGCTTCCATGGATTGGAACCCTCAGGTGTTGTGCTGGAACATGAGGGGGCTCAACAACCCCGCCAAGAGAAATGATGTCCGGGAGTTTGTAGTCGAGGCTAAGGTGAACCTTGTTTGTCTTCAAGAGACGAAGATTGATGTATTTGACCCGTATTTAGTGATGCAATGCATTGGACCATCGTTTGATGGTTTTTCCTATTTACCTGCATTGGAGACTAGGGGTGGAATCCTCTTGGGATGGAGCAGCGCGTATTTAGTGATCAATAGCATCACTCACGACACCAATTTCCTCTCCGGCTTGGTTCATAGCATAGATGGCTCGGAGTGGTGGCTTTCGGTGGTTTACGGCCCCCAAGGGGACGAGCTCAAGACACAGTTTCTTGTGGAGCTCCAGCATCGTAGGGATGTGTCCCCGAGGCCACGGATGGTGCTTGGTGACTTCAACATGATCCTTCGCACTAACGAGAAGAGCAATCCAAACCTCAACAGGAGCATGATGAGAAAGTTCAAGACGTTTGTGGACAACAATGAGCTTAAGGAGTTACACATGCACGGCACGCGTTTCACTTGGTCTAATGAAAGAGATCAGGTAGTGATGACGAAGATCGACCGGGTCCTTGTCTCGGTAGATTGGGACCTCAACTTTCCCGATGTGTTGCTCCAAGCCCTATCTTCGAACATCTCGGATAATGCACCGCTTCACTTGTCCACCTCTGCCCCATTCTGCCTGAAGCGCAGGTTCTGCTTTGAGATTTTTTGGGCTCGGTTGGAAGGATTCGAGCAAGCGGTCAAAGACGCCTGGGTTTGTGAGGATGATGTCGTTGACCCATTCAAGAGACTCAATGTGTTGCTTAGGAACACAGCTTCTGCCCTTCAAGCCTGGGGCCAACGGAAGACTGGCAACATCAAAATTCAGATGGCGATCGCCGATTACGTAATCCTGAGGTTGGACAAAGCAATGGATGCTCGTCATTTGGATATGAGGGAGAGGTGGCTGAGGAGAACTCTTAAGCATGCACTCTTGGGACTAGCCTCTCTTCAGCGCACCATTGAAAGGCAGCGCTCTTGCTTGAGATGGATCCGCGAGGGGGATGCGAACACCAAGCTTTTCCAAGCAGTGGCTAACGGCAGAAGAACAAAAACTTCATCCCCCACATAAGGCACAACGGCGAGTTGGTCTCGCAACAAGAGAGGAAGGAGGAGATCTTCACAGAGACGTATGAGCAGCTGTTGGGTCATGCTTTTTCTAGAGAAGCCGACATTGATCTTGGATTTCTAGACCCGGTCGAGCTCGATCTCTCGGAACTGGATGATATCTTCACTGAAGAGGAAGTTTGGAGCACGATCAAGGAGATGCACCTGGAGCGGGCGCCGGGCCCGGACGGGTTCACTACCGCTTTTTATCAGAAGGTGTGGCCGATCATCAAGCACGAGATCATGGCAGTGTTCCATAAGCTTTATGTTGGTGACGGGCTTGGTTTCGGCAAGCTTAATCGAGCCCACATTGTCCTCATTCCAAAGAAGCCGGATGCAGAGGAGGTAGGAGACTTCCGGCCCATTAGCCTCCCGCACAGCGTGGCTAAGATCTTCGCCAAATTGCTTGCCAATAGAGCCAGAAGAAGAATGAAAGAAATCGTCACGGCCAATCAATCGGCTTTCATCTGTGGGAGGCATTTACGCGACAACTTCCTCCTTGTGAGGCAAGTGGCCAGGAAGTTGCATTATCGCAAGGAGGCCAGTGTTCTCCTGAAGTTGGATATTACTAGGGCTTTTGACTCCCTCAACTGGTTGTTCCTGTTGGATATTATGAGGTGCAAAGGTTTTGGTCAGAAGTGGTGTGGGTGGATCGCTATTCTCATGCGGACCGCCTCCACTTAGGTGATCGTTAACGGGGTCCCCGGCAGAAGCTTCACCCACGCCAAGGGCCTCAGGCAGGGGGATCCGGTCTCACCCAAGTTATTTGTTATCGCCATGGATGTGTTATCGCACATCATGATCAAGGCTGCTAACCTTGGCATCATCAGCAAGTTTCCGGGCATCGCTGCTCACCAATCAGTGTCAATCTATGCAGACGATGTAGTCATGTTCATAAAGCCCCTGGCGCTGGACCTCACGTTCGTTAGGATGGTGTTACAGGTGTTTGGTGAGGCTTCAGGCCTGAGGATAAACTACCAAAAATCTATGGGCATCTGTGACGCCCCAAGACCGGAGCTGCAGATGCCTTCCAGGGTTTCCGGGTTACGTCTGTGATTTGTTTGGTTCATCGTTTTCATCTTTGCATCATCTCATTTCTTTTCTTAACTCAACTAAATAAATGGCATGGATCTTTGATCCATTTAATCGAGGGAATTCACATGGTGATTCTCTTTATAACATATCCTCCCAATATTAGGGAGCTATATTGCATATTCCATTTTCGGAATCACCCATGAACACACTTGCAAATAATCACATGTCTTTTCTGCTTCGAGTTTGCTCCTCAAACTTCGCCCATAAATTCTTTTATCTTTTTCCGGAGGTCTACCAAAAATCTCAACATTTTGGGACCTTTCTAACGCCCACTTCTTTTTCGAACTCATTTGAATTTAATTCAAACGAGTTCCAATCCAAACTTTGTACACATGCCCATTTATATTTTTTCTTGGATCAAGATCATTCTTGTGAGTCCGGGAATTTAACTTCCATGCCCAAATTCCATCCATACCCTCTCTTTCTTTTTTCCCTTCTATCTATTTGTATTTTTCTCTTTTTGGTTAAGAGGGAAGAGTAGGAGAGGCAGCCCAGCAGGTCCTGGCTGTTCTCCTTTCCTTTGGGCCGGCCTTCCTAGGCCCAGCCTAGCCGGCCACTTAGGCCCATTGGCCCACCAACCCTAGCGCTAACCCTAGCCCGTTTCCCTTTCACTCCATCTCTCCCCTCGCGCCGCCAGAGGGAGACCCGCATCCCAACTCCACCATCTCCTCGATCCCGATCCCCTCGACCCACTCCTCTCGAGCTCTCCCTCGTCCCGATCCCTCTCTTCCTTGTTCCGTCGCTAGAGAGAGAGAAGGAGCGTGCAACTCGAGCGGCTGGCCACTCCATTCCTCTGCTCAGCCTCCCCTGCGTGGGACCATGGGATGTCACCGGCAATGGCATTGTTGTTATCGTCGCACGCCCGCAGTGCTCGAGCGCCGCGCCCTTCTTCCTTACCTTCCCCGCGTCGAAGCAAGCCGCCACCGCCTGCCTTCCCCAGTCGCGCGCCCTTGCTCTTTTCTCCTCCTCGCTGTGGTTCCCCGGTGCCTAGACAGCGCCGACTTCCCCTCTGCATGAGAAGCTCCAGCAGCAGTGCATGACCGCGCCTCCCATGGAGCTCCGCCGCTGGGACTCCTCGCCTGCGTCGCTGCCTTACCTCGCGCCGACAAGCCGCCTTGCTCCTGCTTCCCCGCCTCCAGACCGCTGCTTGGCTGTCAGCAGCTGCTCGGCAGCAGCGACCCTGCTTCGCCTGCTCTGCATCGAGCTGCCGGCATCGAGATGCTCCTACTCCGAGCATAACCATCGCAGCCTCTTCTGCTTAGGGCCATGCCCATACCTGTGTTTGTTTTTCCGGCATCTTCTGCCGCTGCTCGCGCACCGCCCTACCTTGCTGCTGCCCACCCGGGGCCCTTTTGTCTCGCTTGGTTTTGGATCAGCAAGAACGATACGCGAAGAACCATACCCGGAAAGTCAAGTATCTTCTCGAAGAATTTTGCCAAGTACCATGACGATGCGTCAAGTACCACTACCCCCAAGTACCACGACGTCCGTTGATCGCCAAGTACCCCTTCGTTTCGTCGAGACCGGCAAGTCCGAAGACCCCAAGTACCACGACAACCTCGAAGGGATTCAAATCTGCCAAGCTCCTCTAACGATGACCCGAGAACGTCTATGATCCGTGCACAACTACCGTCGCCAAGACCGGACTGACAAGTTCCCCGACAACGTGTGTACAACTACCGCCGTCTTCGGATTCGCTAAGAACGACAAGTACCTTGACGCCCGATGCATAGAACAACTACCGTCGACACTCGAAGACCCTGTGGATGTCAAGTTCCATGCCGTGACCCCGAACATCTACGGACATGAACCACTACTTCCCTCGGCGTCCCGAGAATGCCTACTTCCCCTACACCGCATCGTACTCGAACCCCTCCGATAACGCACGCTTCGAAGGTATAACCTCGAGACGACGTCCGTGAATGAACGCTTGCGATGTTTGAGAGGCTCGTGTTGCGCCGTGTCCAAATTGTCACTCGTTTCCTTGTCGCCAACTCGTGGGACACCCGGAATCCGGGAGCGCCCCACCATCTTTTGCACGCATCCGCACACTTCTCCTTTGCATCGGTATCTCAATCGAGTTACCGGAACCGGAACATTGCCGTGGCACCGTTTCATTATCGTCGCCGTGGCACCCCTTTTGTTTCCTCCACGATGACAAAAATGCTTCATAATGCTCTTATCAAGTCTTAATAAAAAAATTGCATAAAACTTGCACATGTCATTCGCATCATGATAATAACATTTAAATGTTTAAAAATTGTTGTTGCACCAAATTGCTAAATGCATATGGGGATTTACCGGATTCGTTATTTGTTATATCCGACCCCATTTAAATTGTTTAGATGGTGTAGTTTTGTTATGCCTCACCTCTTGCCATGTTTAACAACATTTAATATTGTTGGGTACATAACCGAGAGAGAACTAAATAAGTCATGTGGTGTTTCGTCAATATGCAACTCGTTGCATATTGATCTCCACTTAATTTGTAGGATTGTTTGTGCACTTTGCCATGCCATGCATATTTAAACCGGACATGCATCATACTTGATTGTGCATCATGCCATGATGATGTGATGGTTGTTTACTATGTTGTGTGCTTCTTTCCGGTGTGTGCTTCTTCGGGTTGGTTCTGATAACGTCGCGTTTGTGAGGACCTGTTCGACTATGTCTGTTTGTCTTCTTCATGGACTCGTTCTTCTTCCTTGCGGGATTTCAGGCAAGATGACCATACCCTCGAAATCACTTCTATCTTTGCTTGCTTAGTTGCTCGCTCTTTTGCTATGCCTATGCCGCGATACCTACCACTTGCTTATCATGCCTCCTATATTGTTGAGCCAAGCCTCTAACCCACCTTGTCCTAGCAAACCATTGTTTGGCTATGTTACCGCTTTGCTCAGCCCCTCTTATAGCGTTGTTAGTTGCAGGTGAAGATTGGAGCTTGTTCCGTGTTGGAACATGGATATATTTTGTTGGGATATCACAATATCCCTTATTTAATTAATGCATCTATATACTTGGTAAAGGGTGGAAGGCTCGGCCTTATGCCTGGTGTTTTGTTCCACTCTTGCTGCCCTAGTTTCCGTCATATCGGTGTTATGTTCCCGGATTTTGCGTTCCTTACGCGGTTGGGTAATAATGGGAACCCCTTGACAGTTCGCTTTGAATAAAACTCCTCCAGCAAGGCCCAACCTTGGTTTTACCATTCGCCACCTAGCCTTTTTTCCCTTGGGAGTCGCACATCTCGAGGGTCATCTTTATTTTAAACCCCCCGGGCCAGTGCTTGTCTAAGTGTTGGTCCAAACTAGAGCCACTTGCGGCGCCACCTCAGGGAAACTTGAGGGCTGGTTTTAGCTGTATGTAGTGTTCATCCGGTGTTGCCCTGAGAACGAGATATGTGCAGCTCCTATCAGGATGTCGGCGCATCGGGCGGTCTTGCTGGACTTGTTTTACCATTGTCGAGGATGTCTTGTAGAACCGGGATACCGAGTCTGATCGGAATGTCTCGGGAGGAGGTCTATTCCTTCGTTGACCGTGAGAGCTTGTCATGGGCTAAGTTGGGACACCCCTGCAGGGATTTGAACTTTCGAAAGCCGTGCCCGCGGTTATGGGCAGATGGGAATTTGTTAATGTCCGGTTGTAGAAAACTTAAAGTTTATCTTAATTAAAATGCATCAACCGCGTGTGTAACCGTGATGGTCTCTTTCCGGCGGAGTCCGGGAAGTGAACACGGTGTTGGAGTAATGCTTGACGTAGGTTGTTCTAGGATCACTTCTTGATCATACTTTTATCGACCGTGCTTTGCCTTCTCTTCTCGCTCTCATTTGCGTATGTTAGCCACCATATATGCTAGCCGCTTGCTGCAGCTCCACATCATACCTTTGCCTTACCTATAAGCTTAAATAGTCTTGATCGCGAGGGTGTGAGATTGCTGAGTCCCCGTGACTCACAGATACTTCCAAAACCAGCTTGCAGGTGCTGTTGAACCGTGCCGATGACGCAACTGAGCTCAGGAGGAGCTCGATGAAGATCTTGTCCTTTGTGTTGTTTCGTTTCAGTCGATCAGTAGTGGAGCCCAGTTGGGGTCGATCGGGGATCTTGTCGCATTTGGGGTTCTTCTTTTATTTTGGTTCCGTAGTCGGACCTTGATTGTATTTGGATGTTGTAATGCTTTATTCATGTAATTGTGTGAAGTGGCGATTGTAAGCCAACTATGTATCTCTTTCCCTTATGTATTACATGGGTTGTGTGAAGATTACCTCACTTGCGACATTGCTTTCAATGCGGTTATGCCTCTAAGTCGTGCTTCGACACGTGGGAGATATAGCCGCATCGAGGGCGTTACAAGTTGGTATCAGAGCCTTCCCCGACCTTAGGAGCCCCCACTGCTTGATCGTATTAGCTGACGAGTTGAGTCTAGAAAAATGTTTTGAGTCATTTAGGAATTATATATCGGAGAGTTTAGGAATTCTTTTTACTCCCCAGTCCCTTCATCGCTCTGGTAAGGCATCCTGACGTAGAGTTTTGACTCTTCTCTTCTCAAATTTCACTAAAAAAATTTAGGATCACGCGGGTATCTTGGAATCGTTCCGATGGTTTTGTGACGAGAACATTGTTCTTGGTGCCTCCTGTCTTTAGGGGTTGTGGCAGTGTCCCGGGGAGTTGAGCTCCGAGGTGTTGTCGTCACAATTTTATCGTTGCAGTTCTGGAATACCTGAGTTTAGTTCGCCGACATCGAAAATCTCTTTTATGCAGTTGTTGGTGAGATAACCTCGACGCCACCCAGTACTGGGGCGGGAGTTCGGGAGTATTGCCATAACTTGTATAACAGATGCTTTTCGAAGGTTGAGGTAGATGATTTCCGAAGGTTTCTTGGTTATGTGTTGAAGGATGGATACAGCTGGATGTAGGATTTGCTAGATTTGGGTGAGATATTATGCTTCTCCTGTATCCCCAACACCTGATTGCATAACCGGAAAGTTTCGGGAGTTTATAAGTGGGAATTCAAGTAGCTCTTTGGATATCTTTCCGACAGATGTATGATATGAAATTGGGGTTCGACGTCTAGTGGTCCACCTATTCACGGTTGGTTTTACAGTGGTCCCGTTGTGTTTTAATGAGTCCTTGGCTATGCCTACTCGGGGACGCTTCGTATGTCATGTGCACTGCCTTGTACATGGTGGTGCTGTACGATCGAGCCCGTGTAGGCCCCACCACGAAAACTTCGGACGAAATTTCTATCATATGTTTGTTCCGGCTTATTTTGCAAGCCAATCCTTTCTTGTGTTTTGAGTTGTGGTATTCGAGTTGCTTCAAAGCAAATGTTGATCCCATACCTTTCCTAAGCGGTGTTCTCATACTTCGATGTGAATACTAATCCTTCTCGATCATCGAGTTTTTCATTTCAATTTCTTTTCACCGGCGTGTTTCTCTTCAAGTGGATCCGATCATTTCAACAACCGCAAGATCAAGTATCAGTTCTTCTCAATGATGTTTGTTTCATCCGTCTCCAAGTTGCCTTTGTTTTCCCTCCCTCCCACCCTTTTTCGTCAACGACTCAGATTTCTTATTCAAGTATCCTTTTATTGCTGGGAAATCTCTCCATTCTTTTTCGTCAATGTTCTTATCCGTTGATTCTCAGAAGATGCTAACAAAGCTTCAAGTTCGTCTCTCTTCACTCGTTTTCTTCTCCGGTGGATTCAAATCAAGCTTTGGTGTTGATCATATCCTTTTTCATCATTTCAAATACCTTCTCATGCCGGTGCACCTCATATTCATTCTCCTCTCGCTATCCATTTGTTCCGGAGTGCTGAAGATATTTCGAAGATTTGTGTTTTCACTTTGCATCCATTCAAGCTATTTCGAGGTTGTTATCTCATTCAAGCCTTTTAATTCAACCGGTGCAACCTCTCTTTTATCTTTTCAACGGTGTTTTCTTTTTAGTGGGCCCTAACCCACAGGTCTATTCCCAGGATCTTACCTGACTCTTCTTATTTCCCGGAGATATCCTCAAATTTCTTTTCAAAGTTTGACGTAAGAATGAATTATCATCAGTCAAATGTATTTCTCCAAGATCTTTCAAATTCTTTTCATCGTTGGCTCAACCTCTTAGTTTTGATTCTTCCGGAGTGTCTAAATAATTCTTGGTGGTGTTTCTCGTCGTCATTCTCAACATTTGAAGACCGAAGAAGAGTTTTTCCTCCATATCTTATCCGTTCTCTCAGAGACTCGTGATGCTAGCTTGTTGCCATCCTCTCATAATTGTTTGATCATGAGTATTCTTTTCACCTATCCGGAGCAATTCAAGAGTCTTCTCAGTTTGTTATCCAGAGTCCATCAATTCAGGTTTATTCATTCTCAGCTGTCAGTTATCATTCTCCTATTTTACCGGTCCTTCGTTCTAGTGATCTTTAATCGGCTCGTGATCTCTTCGTTCTCATGTTTCTAAATCCTCTCAATCTCTGTTCATTTTATAATTCTTCCCGGTGTTTCTTTATCTTTTCTTCATTCATTTTAATTCTTACGGTGGTTTGTTCAAGATTCCTCTTCTTATGTTATCATACTTCCGTTCTTTCAAATCCTACCGGTGGATCATCGAAGGCCTCTTCAAGTTTGCGCATTATCTATCTTAATCCTTTCTACGAGAATAAGTAGTATGCCAATTCCATTGGTTGTCATCAATTTGAATTGGTGAAGGATAAGCATAATGTAATTCTTATTCTTGTTCATCCAAGTGATTAATTCCTTATTCCGGAGGTGCATCAACTTCTTGATTCCAATTGTGTTCAGCCTTTTCTTTTCCCGGAGTTTCAAGATCTCTCATTTATCTCGTCGCAAGCTTCATCTAATCATTGCAAGGCTTCAACCTTATTCTTGTCATCCTTCACTTCTTTGTGATCATTCTTTTAACCGGAGTTCTTCATGGAGGCTCTACATGAGGGTTCATAAAGGATTTAATTCCTTCTCGAAGTTTTCATTGAGATTCTTTTCAGTGGAGCTCAAGCATTCTCCATCTTGCAATCCGGAGTGCAATTCTTTCATGCATATCTTTTGAGGTGGTGTTATGTCATTGTTGATAATTTCCCTTCGTGTTTCATGGATCACAAGGTTTTCAAGAGTGACATATCTAAATCCATCATTTTCTCTTCGCTCAACACATCCTTTCCAATTCATTAATCTCTTCATTGAAGTTATCTTGGGCTATATTTCACCTTAAGCTTTCCCTAAGGATCATTGCTAATTGTGGTGCTCATAAATGATCCAAGTTCTTCATTTATTCTCCTGGTGAAATAAGTTTCTCGTCTCCTTGTTGTTATCAATCCAATCTTTTCCGTGAGTGGCAAGTTGTCACCTCATAATGTTGACATGCCTTCTATAAGCCCACTTCAAGCTTATTCTTTTCGTTGTTGGTTTTTTTCCCAACAATTCCGTTCGACCCTTCACCTAAAGATGCCTCTTCAAGCTCTTTTGTGGCAGAAGTTGGCATTTTCTTCTCAATTCTCCTATGGCAATTATCTATCTTCTATTCTTCCGTCCGGAGGCATTGTGATGTTGCTCTCCTCAACCCATCTTCTCGGATTGTCAGGACCATGTTTTGATCGTGCTTATCCTTTTAACCGAAGTATTGTGTCCCTTTTCTCAAGCTCTTTCATTTTATCAAGTTTTTCATCTCTTTTAAACCGGGGTGCTGTCTGAGAACCTTCTTACCCCTTGTTCCATTCATTCAATAGTTCCGGAGGCAGTGCGTTGTGATTTCATCAAGTATCTTCTCATCTTGCCAAGTTCTTATTCAGTTCCTTTTCTTTTCAATCGGAGTGCTGCCCGAAGTTGTTCTCCGTTGTTCCTCTTTTCTAACGGAGTGTTTTCAACTTCGTTCATCTCCGTTGCATTCTTTTCTCGAAATGGCTTAACATTTTAAAGGTTCTTTGGTCTCACTCGTTTGTCAAAGAAGCAACTTAGTTTTACCTGTTCTCTTCCTCTTCTTTTTCCCTCCGGTGCCATCCTAGATCTCGGGACGAGATCCTCTCGTAGTGGTGGAGTGTTGTGACGCCCCAGGACCGGAGCTGCAGATGCCTTCCAGGGTTTCCGGGTTTCGTCCCTGATTTGTTTGGTTCATCGTTTTCATCTTTGCATCATGTCATTTCTTTTCTTAACTCAACTAAATAAATGGCATGGATCTTTGATCCATTTAAATCGAGGGAATTCACATGGTGATTCTCTTTATAACTTATCCTCCCGATATTAGCGAGCTATATTGAATATTCCATTTTCAGAATCACCCATGAACACACTTGCAAATAATCACATGTCTTTTCTGCTTCGAGTTTGCTCCTCAAACTTCGCCCATAAATTCTTTTATCTTTTTCCGGAGGTCTACCAAAAATCTCAACATTTTGGGACCTTTCTAACGCCCACTTCTTTTTTGAACTCATTTGAATTTAATTCAAACGAGTTCCAATCCAAACTTTGTACACATGCCCATTTATATTTTTCTTGGATCAAGATCATTCTTGTGAGTCCGGGAATTTAACTTCCATGCCCAAATTCCATCCATACCCTCTCTTTCTTTTTTTCCCTTCTATCTATTTGTATTTTTCTCTTTTTGGTTAAGAGCGAAGAGTAGGAGAGGCAGTCCAGCAGGTCCTGGCTATTCTCCTTTCCTTTGGGCCGGCCACTTAGGCCCATCGGCCCACCAACCCTAGCGCTAACCCTAGCCCATTTCCCTTTCACTCCATCTCTCCCCTCGCACCGCCAGAGGGAGACCCGCAGCTCGACTCCACCATCTCCTCGATCCCGATCCCCTCGACCCACTCCTCTCGATCTCTCCCTTGTCCCGATCCCTCTCTTCCTTGTTCCGCCGCCAGCAACTCGAGCGGCCGGCCACTCCGTTCCTCTGCTCAGCCTCCCCTGCGTGGGACCATGGGACGTCGCCGGCAATGGCGTTGTTGTTGTCGTCGCGCGCCCGCAGTGCTCGAGAGTCGCGCCCTTCTTCCTTACCTTCCCCGCGTCGAAGCAAGCCGCCACCGCCTGCCTTCCCCAGTCGCACGCCCCTGCTCTTTTCTCCTCCTCGCTGTGGTTCCCCGGTGCTTAGACACCGCCGGCTTCCCCTCTGCATGAGAAGCTCCAGAAGCAGTGCATGACCGTGCCTCCCATGGTGCTCCGCCGCTGGGACTCCTCGCCTGCGTCGCTGCCTTACCTCACGCCGACAAGCCGCCTTGCTCCTGCTTCCCCGCCTCCAGACCGCTGCTTGGCTGTCAGCAGCTGCTCGGCAGCAGCGACCCTGCTTCGCCTGCTCTGCATCGAGCTGCCGGCATCGAGATGCTCCTACTCCGAGCATAACCATCGCAGCCTCTTCTGCTTAGGGCCATGCCCATACCTGTGTTTGTTTTTCCGGCATCTTCTGCCACTGCTCGCGCACCGCGCTACCTTGCTGCTGCCCACCCGAGGCCCTTTTGTCTCTTTTGGTTTTGGATCAGCAAGGACGAAACGCGAAGAACCATGCCCGGAAAGTCAAGTATCTTCTCGAAGAATTTTGCCAAGTACCATGACGATGTGTCAAGTACCACTACCCCCAAGTACCACGACATTCGTTGATCGCCAAGTACCCCTTCGTTTCGTCGAGACCGGCAAGTCCGAAGACCCCAAGTACCACGACAACCTCGAAGGGATTCAAATCTGCCAAGCTCCTCTAACGATGACCCGAGAACGTCTATGATCCGTGCACAACTACCGTCGCCAAGACCGGACTAACAAGTTCCCCGACAACGTGTGTACAACTACCGCCGTCTTCGGATTCGCTAAGAACGACAAGTACCTTAACGCCCGATGCATAGAACAACTACCGTCGACACTCGAAGACCCCGTGGATGTCAAGTTCCATGTCGTGACCCCGAACATCTACGGACATGAACTACTACTTCCCTCGGCATCCCGAGAATGCCTACTTCCCCTACAACACATCGTACTCGAACCCCTCCTATAACGCACGCTTCAAAGGTATAACCTCGAGACGACGTCCATGAATGAATGCTTGCGATGTTTGAGAGGCTCGTGTTGCGTCGTGTCCAAATTGTCACTCGTTTCCTTGTCGCCAACTCGTGGGACACCCGGAATCCGGGAGCGCCCCACCATCTTTTGCACGCATCCGCACACTTCTCCTTTGCATCGGTATCTCAATCGAGTTACCGGAACCGGAACATTGCCGTGGCACCGTTTCATTATCGTCGCCGTGGCACCCCTTTTGTTTCCGCCACGATGACAAAAATGCTTCATAATGCTCTTATCAAGTCTTAATAAAAAAATTGGATAAAACTTGCACATGTCATTCGCAACATGATAATAACATTTAAATGTTTAAAAATTGTTGTTGCACCAAATTGCTAAATGCATATGGGGATTTACCGGATTCGTTATTTGTTATATCTGGCCCCATTTAAATTGTTTAGATGGTGTAGTTTTGTTATGCCTCACCTCTTGCCATGTTTAACAACATTTAATATTGTTGGGTACATAACCGAGAGAGAACTAAATAAGTCATGTGGTGTTTCGTCAATATGCAACTCGTTCCATATTGATCTCCACTTAATTTGTAGGATTGTTTGTGCACTTTGCCATGCCATGCATATTTAAACCGGACATGCATCATACTTGATTGTGCATCATGCCATGATTATGTGATGGTTGTTTACTATGTTGTGTGCTTCTTTCCGGTGTGTGCTTCTTCGGGTTGGTTCCGATAACGTTGCATTTGTGAGGACCCGTTCGACTACGTCTGTTTGTCTTCTTCATGGACTCGTTCTTCTTCCTTGCGGGATTTCAGGCAAGATGACCATACCCTCAAAATCACTTCTATCTTTGCTTGCTTAGTTGCTCGCTCTTTTGCTATGCCTATGTCGCGATACCTACCACTTGCTTATCATGCCTCCTATATTGTTGAACCAAGCCTCTAACCCACCTTGTCCTAGCAAACCGTTGTTTGGCTATGTTACCGCTTTGCTCAGCCCCTCTTATAGCGTTGTTAGTTGCAGGTGAAGATTGGAGCTTGTTCCGTGTTGGAACATGGATATATTTTGTTGGGATATCACAATATCCCTTATTTAATTAATGCATCTATATACTTGGTAAAGGGTGGAAGGCTCGGCCTTATGCCTGGTGTTTTGTTCCACTCTTGCCGCCCTAGTTTCCGTCATATCGGTGTTATGTTCCCGGATTTTGTGTTCCTTACGCGGTTGGGTAATAATGGGAACCCCTTGACGGTTCACTTTGAATAAAACTCCTCCAGCAAGGCCCAACCTTGGTTTTACCATTCTCCACCTAGCCTTTTTCCCTTGGGAGTCGCACATCCCGAGGGTCATCTTTATTTTAAACCCCCTGGGCCAGTGCTTGTCTAAGTGTTGGTCCAAACTAGAGCCACTTGCGGCGCCACCTCGGGGAAACTTGAGGGCTGGTTTTAGCTGTACGTAGTGTTCATCCGGTGTTGCCCTAAGAACGAGATATGTGCAGCTCCTATCAGGATGTCGGCGCATCGGGCGGTCTTGCTGGACTTGTTTTACCATTGTCGAGGATGTCTTGTAGAACCGGGATACCGAGTCTGATCGGAATGTCTTGGGAGGAGGTCTATTCCTTCGTTAACCATGAGAGCTTGTCATGGGCTAAGTTGGGACCCCCCTGCAGGGATTTGAACTTTTGAAAGTCGTGCCCGCGGTTATGGGCAGATGGGAATTTGTTAATGTCCGATTGTAGAAAACTTAAAGTTTATCTTAATTAAAATGCATCAACCGCGTGTGTAACCGTGATGGTCTCTTTTCGGCGGAGTCCGAGAAGTGAACACGGTGTTGGAGTAATGCTTGACGTAGGTTGTTCTAGGATCACTTCTTGATCATACTTTTATCGACCATGCTTTGCCTTCTCTTCTCGCTCTCATTTGCGTATGTTAGCCACCATATATGCTAGCCGCTTGCTGCAGCTCCACATCATACCTTTGCCTTACCTATAAGCTTAAATAGTCTTGATCGCGAGGGTGTGAGATTGTTGAGTCCCCATGACTCACAGATACTTCCAAAACCAGCTTGCAGGTGCCGTTGAACCGTGCCGATGACGCAACTGAGCTCAGGAGGAGCTCGATGAAGATCTTGTCCTTTGTGTTGTTTCGTTTCAGTCGATCAGTAGTGGAGCCCAGTTGGGGTCGATCGGGGACCTTGTCGCATTTGGGGTTCTTCTTTTATTTTGGTTCCGTAGTCGGACCTTGGTTGTATTTGGATGTTGTAATGCTTTATTCATGTAATTGTGTGAAGTGGCGATTGTAAGCCAACTATGTATCTCTTTCCCTTATGTATTACATGGGTTGTGTGAAGATTACCTCACTTGCGACATTGCTTTCAATGCAGTTATGCCTCTAAGTCGTGCTTCGACACGTGGGAGATATAGCCGCATCGAGGACGTTACAGCATCATGATCCACAGGGACAATAGTGACAGAGCTCGGGTGGATTCCATATTGCATTGTCGTTTGGGCAACTTCCCGTGCAAATACCTCGGTCTCCAATTGGCCATTAAGGAGCTTTCGAGGACCGATTGGCAGCCCATGCTTGACCAAGCCAAGAGTTTCGCCCCGGCTTGGCAAAGGGGTCTGATACACCGGCCAGGTCGATTGGTGCTAGTCAAGTCCGTGATCGTGGCCATACCTATTCATCATTTCATGGTCACTGAGGCTCTGGTCTGGGTTTTTGAAGGGAGAGACCAATGGATGCGATCGTTCTTTTGGGCTGGCAAAGATAAAGTGAACGGAGGCCAATGCCTTGTGGCCTGGAACTTGGTGTGTAAACCTACTTGGCTTGGTGGGTTGGGTGTTTGTAATCTCTAGCTACAAGGGTTGGCCCTGAGAGTTCGGTGGGAGTGGCTTTGAAGGATAAATCCTGACAGGCCTTGGCAAGGTTTGCCAATGGTGGTGGACAGAGAGGCTCGGGAGGTGTTTAATAGCATGGTGCATATTTTTGTGGGAAGGGGCTGCAAGGTCTTGTTTTGGAGAGACAGATGGATTCACGACTTTGCAGTTAAGGACATCGCGCCGCTCATTCATGCTCAAGTGGACACGCGTACGATTAATCGACGCACGGTTGAGGAAGGTTTATTGGAGGGGAGATGGTTACTCGATATCAGTGGAGATGTAAACTTTGTTGGTCACCTTCAACTCTTGCATCTCAACCTTGCGATAAGCACGATCAATCGTGATCCCGCCAGTGATGACCGTTTCTCTTGGCCGGCTGACCCTTCCGGATCTTATACGGCGAAATCCACTTATATTCGGCTTTGTCAGGGCGCCGAGAGGGCCCCCTACGCTACTTGCATCTGGAGAAGCTGGGCTATCCTTAAGTGTAAAATCTTCGTGTGGCTGGCAGTGCAACACCAGATCTGGACATCTGACAGAAGAGCTAGGCATGGTCTCCAGAATGCTTCGTCCCCTTCTTTCACGTGTCTTCAAGACGAAGACAATGCGGGGCACATTCTCATTCAGTGTGTCTATGCCAGGGAAGTGTGGCACTACATGTTCGAGGCATTGAGCTTGAGGGGCTCCACCCCTAGACCGGTAGACAATTTACTTGAGTGGTGGCTGACCACGAGGACTAACTTCAGGAAAGGTCACAAGCGTGGTTTTGACAAGGTGATCATAGCGACCACTTGGGCTCTCTGGAAGCAGCGCAACGCCAGAGTTTTCACCGGTTAAACCAACAGAAGACTGCGTCTGAGTTGGCGCTTGCCATTATTGCAGCTCAAAGATTGGAGACTGGCCGGTTTGGGTGGAGGAGGATTCAGATCGTTTTGTGAGAGTGTAGGCACAGGCTAGTTAGTTGGGTGTGCTAGGGTGTGCGTCTTTCTTTGGAAGCTTTGCTTCCATTCTTGTATTTCTTGTGTGACCATTGCTCTCTTCTTCTATAAAGTTAAGGTACGCTTTTGGCGTACTCTCAAAAAAACTTTCATTCTCTTTCTATTTTCTGTTGTGGTCGGGTTTTGAGTCTTTACTCAACTTCACACCTTGCAACACAGGTAAGAACTCCTTCTTTGACTGTTCCATTTTGAACTACTTCAAAATCTTATCAAGGTATGTACTCATTGAAAAAACTTATCAAGCGTCTTGATCTATCTCTATAGATCTTGATGCTCAATGTGTAAGCAGCTTCATCGAGGTCTTTCTTTGAAAAGCTCTTTTCAAACACTCCTTTATGCGTTCCAGAAAATTCTACATTATTTCCAATCAACAATATATCATTCACATATACTTATCAGAAATGTTGTAGTGCTCCCACTCACTTTCTTGTAAATACAGGCTTCACCGTAAGTCTATATAAAACCATATGCTTTGATCAACTCATCAAAGTGTATATTCCAACTCCGAGATGCTTGCACCAGTCCATAGATGGATCGCTGGAGCTTGCTCACTTTGTTAGCACCTTTAGGATCGACAAAACCTTCTGGTTGCATCATATACAACTCTTCTTTTAAGAAATCCATGAAGGAATATATTTTTGACATCCATTTGCCAGATTTCATAAAATGCGGCAACTGCTAACATGATTCGGACAAACTTTTAAGCATCGATACGAGTGAGAAAATCTCATCGTAGTCAACACCTTGAACTTGTCGAAAACATTTTTGCGACAATTCGAGCTTTGTAGATAGTAACACTACTATCATCGTCCGTCTTCCTCTTGAAGATCCATTTATTCCTAATGACTCACCGATCATCAGACAAGTCAATCAAAGTCCATACTTTGTTCTCATACATGGATCCCATCTCAGATTTCATGGTCTCAAACCATTTTGCGGAATCTGGGCTCATCATCGCTTCCTCATAGTTCGTAGGTTTGTCATGGTCAAGTAACATGACATCCAGAACAAGATTATCGTACCACTCTGGTGCGGATCTCACTCTGGTTTACCTACGAGGTTCGGTAGTAACTTGATCTAAAGTTACATGATCATCATCATCAGCTTCCTCACTAATTGGTGTAGGAGTCACAGGAACAGATTTCTGTGATGAACTACTTTCCAATAAGGGAGCAGGTACAGTTACCTCATCAAGTTCTACTTTCCTCCCACTCACTTCTTTCGAGATAAACTCCTTCTCTAGAAAGGATCCATTCTTATCAACGAATGTCTTGCCTTCAGATCTGTGATAGAAGGTGTACCCAACTGTCTCCTTTGGGTATCCTATTGATAACCCACAAGTATAGGGGATCGCAACAGTTTTCGATAAGTAAGAGTGTCAAACCCAACGAGGAGCTAAAGGTAGAACAAATATTCCCTCAAGTTCTATTGACCACCGATACAACTCTACGCACGCTTGATGTTCGCTTTACCTAGAACAAGTATGAAACTAGAAGTACTTTGTAGGTGTTGTTGGATAGGTTTGCAAGATAATAAAGAGTACGTAAATAAAAAGTAGGGGCTGTTTAGATAAAGAAACAATAAAGTAAATATAGCGAGTGTGGAAAAGTGGTGGTAGGAGTTGCGAAATTGCCCCTAAGCAATTGACTACTTTATTAGACCGATAGAAAGTATTATGTGGGAGAGGCCACTGCTAGCATGTCATCCCTGACTTGGAATTCTATGCACTTATGATTGGAACTATTAGCAAGCATCCGCCACTACTAATGTTCATTAAGGTAAAACCCAACCATAGCATTAAGATATATTGGTCCCCCTTTAATCCCGTATGCATCAATTTCTATGCTAGGTTGAAGCTTCTATCACTCTTGCCCTCCAATACATAGTCCTATCAACATACAACTAACCCTAGGGTGTGATCCATGCGTGCAATCATATGATGGGCACCAAAGAACAGCAACATAACCACAAGCAAATAAAATCAATCATAGCAATTCATCAACCACCGATAGGACAACGAAAATCTACTCAGACATCATAGGATGGCAACACATCATTGGATAATAATATGAAGCATAAAGCACCATGTTCAAGTAGAGGGTACAGCGGGTTGCGGGAGAGTGGACCGCTGTAGATAGAGGGGGGAAGGTGATGGAGATGTTGGTGAAGATGGCGGAGGTGTTGGTGAAGATCGCGGTGATGATGATGGCCACGGCGGCGTTCTGGCGCCACCGGAGGAGAGGGGGAGAGGGGCCCCCTTCTTCCTCTTCTTCCTTGACCTCCTCCCTAGATGGGAGAAGGGTTTCCCCTCTGGTCCTTGGCCTCCATGGCATGGGAGGGGCGAGAGCCCCTCCGAGATTGGATCTATCTCCCTATTTCTCTCTGGTTCTGCGTTCTGTTCTGGCTCTGTTTCACCGTTTCGTATATATATGGAGATCCATAACTCCGATTGGCCTAAAACCTTCGCCGTGATTTTTTCTGAATATCAACTTTCTTGCGGCAAAAGAAGAGCGTCAACCGCCTTACGGTGGGCTCACGAGGGTAGGGGGCGCGCCCCCTGCCTTGTGACCACCTCGGGCACTGGTTCGCGTTGATTTTCCTTCCGAATTTTCCATATTTTCCAAAAATAAGCTCCGTCCATTTTTATCCTGTTTGATATGGATATTCTGCGAAACCAAAAACATGCAACAGACAGGAACTGGCACTGGGCACTGGATCAGTATGTTAGTCCCAAAAATAATATAAAAAGTTGCCAAAAAGTATATGAAAGTTGAATAATATTGGCATGGAACAATCAAAAATTATAGATACGACGGAGACGTATCACCTATGAAGACACATTTCTCCGATATGGGTTTGAGCTTATCAAGATGAAACTTTTTCACATAAGCATCGCAACCCCAAACTTTAAGAAATGACAACTTTGGTTTCTTGCCAAACCACAGTTCATATGGCGTCGTCTCAACGGATTTAGATGGTGCCCTATTTAATGTGAATGCAGCTGTCTCTAATACATAACCCCAAAATGATAGTGGTAAATCGGTAAGAGACATCATAGATTGCACCATATCTAATATAGTATGGTTACGATGTTCGAACACACCATTATGTTGTGGTATTCCAGGTGGCGTGAGTTGCGAAACTATTCCGCATTGTTTCAAATGAAAACCAAACTCGTAACTCAAATATTCTCTTCCATGATCAGATCGTAGAAACTTTATTTTCTTGTTACGATGATTTTCTACTTCACTCTGAAATTTTTTGAACTTTTCAAATGTTTCAGATTTATGTTTCATCAAGGATATATACCCATATCTTACTCAAATCATCTGTGAAGGTCAGAAAATAACGATACCTGCCGCGAGCCTCAACACTCATCGGACTGCATACATCAGTATGTATTATTTCCAACAAGTCTGTTGTTTGCTCCATTGTTCCGGAGAATGGAGTCTTAGTCATCTTGCCCATGAGGCATGGTTTGCAAGCATCAAGTGATTCATAATCAAGTGATTCCAAAAGCCCATCAGCATGGATTTTCTTCATGCGATTTACACCAATATGACCTAAACGGCAGTGCCACAAATAAGTTGCACTATCATTATTAACTTTGCATCTTTTGGCTTCAATATTATGAATATGTGTATCACTACGATCGAGATTCAATAAACCATTTATATTGAGTGTATGACCATAGAAGGTTTTATTCATGTAAATAGAACAACAATTATTCTTTGACTTAGATGAATAACTGTATTGCAATAAACATGATCCAATCATATTCATGCTTAACGCAAACACCAAATAACATTTATTTTAGGTTCAACACTGATCCCGAAAATATAGGGAGTGTGCAATGATGATCATATCAATTTTGGAACTACTTCCAACACACATCGTCACTTCACCCTTAACTAGTCTCTGTTCATTTTGCAACTCCCGTTTAGAGTTACTAATCTTAGCAACTGAACTAGTATCAAATACTGAGGGGTTGCTATAAACACTAGTAAAGTACACATCAATAACATGTATATCAAATATACCTTTGTTCACTTTGCCATCCTTCTTATCCGCCAAATACTTGGGGCGGTTCTGCTTCCAATGACCAATCCCTTTTGCAGTAGAAGCACTTAGTCTCAGGCTTTGGTCTAGACTTGGGATTCTTCACTTGAGCAGCAACTTGCTTGCCGTTCTTCTTGAAGTTCCCCTTCTTCCCTTTGCCCTTTTCTTGAAACTAGTGGTCTTGTCAACCATCAACACTTGATGCTTTTATTGATTTCTACCTTCGTCGATTTCTGCATCACGAAAAGCTTAGGAATCATTTATGTTATCCCTTGCATATTATAGTTCATCACGAAGTTCTAGTAACTTGGTGATAGTGACTAGAGAACTCTGTCAATCACTATCTTATCTGGAAGATTAAGTCCCACTTTATTCAAGTGATTGTAGTACCCAGACAATCTGAGCACATACTCACTGGTTGAGCTATTCTCCTCCATCTTGTAGGCAAAGTACTGTCAGAGGTCTCCTACCTCTCGACACGGGCATGAGTATGAAATACTAATTTCAACTCTTGGAACATATTATATGCTCGGTGGCGTTCAAAACATTTTTGAAGTCCCAGTTCTAAGCCGTAAAGCATGGTGCACTTAACTATCAAGTAGTCATCATACCGAGCTTTGCCGAACGTTCATAACGTGTGCATCTGCTCCTGCAATAGGTCTATCACCTAGCGGTGCATCAAGGACATAATTCTTCTGTGCAGCAATGAGGATAACCCTCAGATCACGGATCCAATCCGCATCATTGCTACTAACATCTTTCAATTTATTTTTCTCTAGGAACATATCAAAAATAAATGGGGAAGCTATGCACGAGCAATTGATCTACAACATAGATATGCAAATAATATCAGGACTAAGTTCATGATAAATTTAAAGTTCAATTAATCATATTACTTAAGAACTCCCACTTAGATAGACATCCCTCTAGTCATCTAAATGATCACGTGATCCATATCAACTAAACCATGTCTGATCATCACGTGAGATGGAGTAGTTTTCAATGGTGAACATCACTATGTTGATCATATCTACTATATGATTCACACTCGACCTTTTGGTCTCCGGTGTTCCTAGGCCATATCTGCATATACTAGCCTTGTCAAGTTTAACCCGAGTATTCTACGTGTGCAATACTGGCTTGCACCCGTTGTAGATAAATGTAGAGCTTATCACTCCCGATCATCACGTGGTGTCTCGGCACGACGAAAACTTTGGCAATGGTGTATACTCAGGGAGAACACTTTTATCTTGAAATTTAGTGAGAGATTATCTTATAATGCTACCGCCGAACTAAGCAAAATAAGATGCATAAAGGATAAACATCACATGCAAAATTATGTGACATGATATGGCCATCATCATCTTGTGCTTTTGATCTCCATCTCCAAAGTACTGTCATGATCTCCACTGTTACCGGCATGACACCATGATCTCCATCATCTTGATCTTTTATCAATGTGTCGTCACATGGTCGTCTCACCAGCTATTTCTTTTGCAACTATTGCTATCGCATAGCGATAAAGTAAAGCAATTACATGGAACTTGCATCTTATGCAATAAAGAGACAACCATAAGGCTTCTGCCAGTTGCCGATAACTTCAACAAAACATGATCATCTCATACAACAACTTATATCTAATCAAATCACGTCTTGACCATATCACATCACAAAAAGCCCTGCAAAAACAAGTTAGACGTCCTCTACTTTGTTGTTGCAAGTTTTACGTGGCAGCTACGGTCTGAGCAAGAACCGTTCTTACCTACGCATCAAACCAAAACGATAGTTCGTCAAGTTAGTGTTGTTTTAACCTTCGCAAGGACCAGGCGTAGCCACACTTGGTTCAACTAAAGTTGGAGAAACTGACACCCGCCAGCCACCTGTGTGCAAAGCACGTCGGTAGAACCAGTCTCGCATAAGCGTACGCATAATGTCAGTCCGGGCCGCTTCATCCAACAATACCACTGAACCAAAGTATGACATGCTAGTAAGCAGTATGACTTGTATTGCCCACAACTCACTTGTGTTCTAATCGTGCATATAACATCTACGCATAAACTGGCTCTGATGCCACTATTGGGGAATGTAGTAATTTCAAAAAAAATCCTACGCACACAGGATCATGGTGATGCATAGCAACAAGAGGGGAGAGTGTGTCCACGTACCCTCATAGACCGAAAGCGGAAGCATTATCACAACGTGGCTGATGTAGTCGTACGTCTACATGATCCAACCGATCCAAGTACCGAACGCACAGCACCTCCGAGTTCTGCACACGTTCAACTCGATGACGTCCCGCGAGCTCCGATCCAGCATAGCTTCACAGGAGAGTCTCGTCAGCATGACGGCGTGGTGGCGGTGATGATGATGCTACCGACGCAGGGCTTCGCCTAAGCACCGCTACGATATGATCGAGGTGGATTATGGTGGAGGGGGGCACCGCACACGGCTAAGAGATCAATGATCAATTGTTGTGTCTATGCGGTGCCCCCTGCCCCCATATATAAAGGAGCAAGGGAGGAGAAGCGGTCGGCCAAGGAGGGCGTGCCAAGGGAGGGAGTCCTACTCCCACAAGGAGTAGGATTCCTCCTTTTTCCTATTAGGAGTAGGAGAGGGGGAAGGAAAGGGAGAGGAGGAGAAGGAAAGAGGGGGCGGGCCCCCTTGCCCTAAACCAATTCGATTTGGGCCTTGGGGGGTGCGCCCCACACTCCCCTTGCTTCCCTCTATTTCCACTAAGGCCCATGTAGGCCCATTAAGCCCCTGGGGGTTCCGGTAACCCCCGGTACTCCGGTATATGTCTGAAACCTTCCGGAACCTTTCTGATGTCCGAACATAGTCGTCCAATATATCGATCTTTACGTCTCGAGCATTTCGAGACTCCTCGTCGTGTCCATGATCACATCCGGGACTCCGAACTACCTTCGTTACATCAAAACACAAAAAGGCATAATACCGATCGTCACCGAACTTTAAGCGTGCGGACCCTACGGGTTCGAGAACTATGTAGACATGACCGAGACACGTCTCCGGTCAATAACCAATAGCGGAACCTGGATGCTCATATTGGCTCCCACATATTCTATGAAGATCTTTATCGGTCAAACCGCATAACAACATACGTTGTTCCCTTTGTCATCGGTATGTTACTTGCCCGAGATTCGATCGTCGATATCTCAATACCTAGTTCAATCTCGTTACCGGCAAGTCTCTTTACTCGTTCTGTAATACATCATCCCGCAACTAATTCATTAGTTACAATGCTTGCAAGGCTTATAGTGATGTGCATTACTGAGTGGGCCCAGAGATACCTCTCCGACAATTGGAGTGACAAATCCTAATCTCAAAATACGCAAACTCAATAAGTACCTTCGGAGACACCTATAGAGCACCTTTATAATCACCCAGTTACGTTGTGATGTTTGGTAGCACACAAAGTGTTCCTCCGGTAATCGGGAGTTGCATAATCTCATAGTCATAGGAACATGTATAAGTCATGAAGAAAGCAATGGCAACAAACTAAATGATCATTGTGCTAAGCTAACGGAATGGGTCAAGTCAATCACATCATTCTCCTAATGAAGTGATCCCGTTTATCAAATGATAACTCATGTCTATGGTTAGGAAACATAACAATCTTTGATCAATGAGCTAGTCAAGTAGAGGCATACTAGTGACACTCTGTTTGTCTATGTATTCACACATGTATCACGTTTCCGGTTAATACAATTCTAGCATGAATAATAAACATTTACCATGATATAAGGAAATAAATAATAACTTTATCATTGCCTCTAGGGCATATTTCCTTCACGCGGAGGTGTCGTACGTTTGGTACTAGGATCGGTCGATCGTGAAGACATACGACTAATCAACTGCGTTGTCATAACGCTTCCGCTTACGGTCTACGAGGGTACGTGGACGACACTCTCCCCTCTCGTTGCTATGCATCACCATGATCTTGCGTGTGCGCAGATTTTTTTTGAAATTACCGCGTTCCCAACATTGAAAACCAGGGATCATCTTTTCTTTGATTGTGATTTTGCTAAACTTTGTTGGAGATATATCTACCATAATTGGTCTTTTTTAACTTGGAACATTTAGGATCATCTTGGCTCCCTCAAAGATATGATGCAACTGCCTTTCTTCATGGATATTATCGTCCTAACTTCAGGGCAATCTAGAACTCTAGGAATGACTTTATCTTCAGAGGGATTACTCCAAGTCCACATGAGTCCAAGCACCCTCTGGGTCTCCATGGAAAACACAGCATAAGGAGTGTAAAATTATGTAAATGACTTACCTTATAATGCATGCCAACTAAATAGTCATGGAGACGGCTGCTCCGATTCGCTACAATATAAGTTGGCTGTGAAACATTCCAATGAGAAACAAACACATGCAATGCGGATTGGCTAATACTGATACACCTACAACACTACAAGTGCCATCATGACAATCATGATTTATTTTTCTTTCGGTCTCCTTTTCTCTTTCTAAATTCCACATCATTCTGGCAAGAAACACTAAAAAAGAATGTTTTGTAAGGTCGATGTCTAAGTGGTTTTGCTCCTTGTGTAAAGGCTACCGTTATGCTGCCTTTTAGTTTTGTCAGGTCAATGTCTAAGTAGTTTGTACTTTGATTTTCATTACATACCAGCACATATGCTCCTCTATTGCAATGGGAGAAAAAATTGATGTTATTTGCAGGTACAATATCATCGGATTCAGTATAAAAAAGACCATTCACCAAAAAATTCAACAGCATGTAGACAGTGGCACCCGATGATAACAGGAAGAAGACCCCCCATGAAATTCGATTCAACTATTCAAAGCCCACACATGCAACATTTATATACCCTCTATTTAAAATCCACACACAATCAATCCTTGATTTAATTATCTCACTGCTTTCCTGTGTTCTCATCGTGTGATTGTTGACTTTGAGGTGGCTAGTATATTAATCGGTGGGAATCAGTTTAAAAGAGTGAGGTGAGACAATTCCACATGTAAATTGCTAGCTTTTTTAGAATGATGTAAAATGCTAGCTCAGTTGGTAGCATGGTGGGGAGGTCCTGAGTTCGATTCCTACATGCAGCTTCTAGGAAAAAGCCCTCTCGCATAAGAAAAGGCCCGACAACGCAACACTACGTGGCCTAGTACAAAATTTTAGTGTGCGTGTGTGCGATTTACGAAACGAAGAATACAGATTGATGAAGATGTGAAAAATCCGAGCGGGAGCGACGTATACGGTATACATTCGTTAACGATTGAGTGGACTGCTGGTTGATTCTATGAAAAGCCAGGGTTAATTTTTTTTGCAAAAGTGTGTGACAACCAAGAATATCAACTCTCTTTATTAGTATGATGAGGCACATATTGCCATGAAAATATACAAGCTAGCTAGTACTCTGATCCTTTTTACTTCGCACAATATAAGATTTGTCTGAAGTCAAACTTCATAAAGTCTGATCATATTTATATTATATTATAAAATTCATCATATACAATACAAAAGTCATACAATATAAAAATTAAATTCAGAATGCATCTAATGATATTGTTTCGTATTGTAATTGTTGATATATTTTTCTATAAAATTGGTCAAACTTTTTGAAGTTTGACTTTTAACAAATCTTACATATGGATACCGGAGAGAGTACATGGATGGAATGTGCAATCTCCCCCCCCCCCCCCCCACCAGCAAATTGATAAAATTACACGAAGAAAATGCCAAGTGGGCCAATGACCCCCCTCCCCCAATCCCACGCCCGCTCACACGCCGTCGCCGTCATCACCAATCCAACTTTCTCTCCTCATCATCTGCTCATTCCAGCGTCATTTCCTCATTGTCGGCTCTTTCCGCTGCCACCCACACCCCCATGCCTCCTGACCACGCGGCCTCGGCGTCTCCCCCGGATAATGACAACGGCGACCCTAGCCAATCCCGTGATGGCGTGTTCCCACACACACCAATGCCCCGTGTCGATGTTAAAATCGGCGGATCTCGGGTAGGGAGTTCCGAACTATGCGTCTAAGGCGGATGGTAACAGGAGGCAAGGGACACGATGTTTACCCAGGTTCGGGCCCTCTTGATGGAGGCAATACCCTGCGTCTTGCTTGATTGTTCTTAATGATATGAGTATTACAAGAGTTGATCTACCACGAGATCGTAGAGGCTAAACCCTAGAAGCTAGCCTATGGTATGATTGTATGTTTTCCTACGGACTAAACCCCCTGGTTTATATAGACACCGGAGGGGGCTAGGGTTACACAGAGTCAGTTACAAGGGAGGAGATATACATATCTGTGTTGCCTAGCTTGCCTTCCACGCCAAGGAGAGTCCCATCCGGACACAGGGCGAAGTCTTCAATCTTGTATCTTCATAGTCCAATAGTCCGGCCAAAGGATATAGTCCGGCTGTCCAGAGACCCCCTAATCCAGGACTCCCTCAGTAGCCCCTGAACCAGGTTTCAATGACGATGAGTCCGGTGCGCAGTATTGTCTTCGGCATTGCAAGGCGGGTTCTTCTCCAAATCCTGAATATCTGCTAAGTAGTGTCCGACTCCCATAAATGTTGGACTTCTTGGCTTCTGCGCCCAATAAGGGCCATCTTCCACGCATCGAGAGAATGCGAGGAGACAGGGCGTTTTTACATTCGCCCCCCTAGCCAAGTAAATAAATCGTCTATTAAAGGGATGGGGATTCTTAGATCCAATCCACACCATCCTCCCACGGCGATAATCCATCGAAGCGCGCTCGGAAAAAATCCATTCCATCATGGCCGGTCACCGCAGCTCCTCCTCTCGCTCCTGTAGCCCTAAGCCGGTGATTGGGAGAAGTGTTCCGTCCCGCATGGCCAATTAGTAGAGTTGCAGACCAGGGATTTCTCCCTCCAGCGTATATGGTCCCCGTCCGAGCCGGGCTCGCCACTGATAATGGCGGGGAGCAAGCGGAGAGCTTCCCCAATCCCTCCAAGGGGGAGCGGGTATGCCTTGTCCCTTACTTACTAAGTGGACTCGGATTTCCAATCCATCCGTTTCTCCGTGGGCTCCTGGAGTTTTACAGCCTCCAGTTGCATAATTTCAACCCTGCTTCCATATTACACATCGCCGGTTATGTTGCCCTTTGTGAGCTATTTCTGGGCTGTGAAGCTCATTTCGAGCTGTGGAAAGGCTATTCTGCGTTGTGCCCCACACACAGAAGGGGTCACTTTATCAAGTGGGCGGAGCCGAAATATGGTGCATCGCCGAGACCGGATACCTGTCCGGTACTCCGAAGGAGATGTCCGAAGACTGGCCTTCGGAGTGGTTTTACATGGAGGACGTCCCCCTTCCAGACCCTGTTCAGCGGGGTCTTCTTGAGTTCAACAATGCTCCTCTGAAGAAACGCCGAAGTTGGCGCCCACGGAGCCCCCAGGAGGAAGACAACGTAGAGGTCCTTTGCCTGATGAACCGGATTAAAGCGCTGGCTCAATCAGGATTGACAATAATCGAGGTTATGTCAATATGCATAATGCGGGGGGTGCAGCCATTTCAATATCGAGGGCACCCCATGTGGTGTTTTAATGGGGAAGATGATGCCACCCGTTGCGGGCATAAGGGACCAGACTCCGCTACTGCTTTAGCAAAGAAATTATCTGAGATGTTCAAGGGAGAGGAAGAGGAGTTCATCCGTATCAAGCCACGGGATGGATTCTCCATGTACAACCCTCCAAGCTGGGTGAGTTGTACCTCTTTACTCCCAACCTTCCCGCATTCTTCGTCGTAGATACTCACCTTGCCATTTCACAGCAGGAACTGCGAAAAGCTGTAAGGGAGGTCAACAGCCCACCTCCACAACCAGAGGACCTTGTCCGGGCCCTCGATCCCAGACTCAAAGAGGATCCGGACATATTCGTGGAGCTGATAGACAGGCAATTCTATCAAATGAGTTGTGGTGACGCCATGGTGGCCATAACGGCCGACTATCCTGGATTACTCCCCGTGTCGCACGTACGAAAAACCAAAGTCCCAACTCCCAAAAAGTATCCCCTTTTATGCACTTCACCTACTATACACATATGGTGTTTTACAAGGAAGGCATTCAGGACGCCGTGCCGAACCCGCAGCAACTCGCCAACAAGAGGCACCAAAGCCGGGTAGGCCAAAAAGGAAGGCGGTCAGGACGGAGACGCCGGCACAGAGGTATGACACAAAACCTCACTCCGTGGTAGTCGTCTTTCTTAAAATATAATGACGTCCGTGTTTCCTAGCAGAAAAAACGCTCGCCGGACTATATCCGGAGAGGCTGTCGATCATGCCTCGACTAGTTGAGCTCCAGGGCCAGACATAGAGGCGGAAGCTAACGCGGGGCAGACACCGGATGTTCCTCCTACAGAGGATGCGGACAGACTATCCGCTACAAATTCCGAAGTGGAGAGCGCCATGAATCACAGGCGTCGCCGGGCCGTACTCCGTCACGCTTGTTTCTCACCAGAGGCATTTGATGCCTTCAATTCCGGAGATGTGTAGATCCATGCTGCTCAAAATGGTCTAGCCAGAGCCACGGACTAGTATGTAAGGGATATACGGGTAAGCAAATCTGACGATTATATGTATCAGTAGCCCCTGAGACTTGAAATAGTTGACGCAACTGATTTAAGGATCATTATTTGTGCAGGTTCTCACAGAGAAGAATTCCCAATTATCTCAAGAGCTGGAAGAGTGCAAGGACCAGCTAGGGGCCGCTGTTGCCATGTTGAAGGAGTTCGAGAAGGGTCCCTCTGGTAACACTTGTTTCCATTGCAAAGAATACAGGTACCAGGTAGTATGCGGCATGTATGCAAATCTAACAGTAGATGTTGCAGGTGGCCCCGGAATGAATCCAGAGGTCGTGGTGGTGAATGCGGCACGTGATGATCGACAGCGAAATGCTGGCGAGCGCGTGCTTATGCGAGTCAGGCAGGAGAAAAATAATCTCCAAGACGCCAATATCCGGCTGGGCGTGGAACTGAAGATGTCCGAGCCCAACTTGCGAACTCCGTGAAGGAGAATAAACGGCTTTGGCGCGGCATTTTTAGTAAGTGCTTGAACGAACTTTTAAAGGAGTTCGGCGAAGAAGCCGGCTAACAGAGTTATATCTGCAGGTATGCTGACGGGTCGTCCCACGGAAGAGATGCCCGGGTCTTCGGGTGATCTTCTACCAGAGCTCTCACAACTGCACGAGCAAGTTCGGCAGGTGATGCAGGGTATTGCCCAAGCCTTGTGGCCATCCGCGTCCCCGCCAGGAGGCATGGGGGAGCTTATAGAGAAGCTAAAGGGAGCGCGGCGGCGCTTCCCATTATGGAAGATATCAGCCTGCCGACAAGGTGCAAGGGAAGCCTGGGCTATGGTGAAGATGCGATATACCAAAGCAGACCCAAACCACATGGCCGAGGTTGGACCTGTGGGGCCCGATGGGAAAGAGATCCCCGTCAGTTTAGTGTATGATCAAGTAGAATTAGCCGCAAAGTATTCCCAACAGGATTGTAGGCTAGACAGCCTGTTGGATGGTATAGAAGAAGAATTTAATCAGTCTTAGTGACTGTGTACTTCAAGTGACATATGTAATGTCCCTAGCCGGATTGTAAATCATTTGTCATGGCGGACCTTTTCGCTTCGACCTCTGGACCCGATAGTCCGGAGTGTATCCGAATACCCGCTCGGTTATGTAAAAACCGGGGTATGCATGGAAACCAGGCGTAGGGGTCATAAGTGCTTGAACAGACAAGTACCCAACTAGCTATGTTATATTACATGGGTAGTAAGAAACATCTTCCAGGGAGAATAGTTCCGTTAAGGGTTCCTTTCCCTGGGTACGCATGCCCTAATGTGCATGTCCGTACTGCGAGAAGAGATGCGGGCTATAAACCTCTGAGGGCATGTGTCAAATTTAAATAAAAGGCATCTTTTATTCACCGACCGAATATTCTCTTAAGAACTCTAGTTTTCGGCTTCACCCAGTCTGAGGTACACATCCGACTGACCCGGCAGTAACAATCGCAGAGGTGCTCCCCTTATGCCCTAGCCGAATTAACGAGAACGTAGGGCATAAATACAAGAGCCAGGCAACCCAGCTTGGCCAAAACTTAAGTCATATCGATGCATATAATGGCGAAAAAAGGTACATGCGGAAGAATAACACATGTGCGGGGCATAAAGCCCAAAAAAATAATTAGATTAAGCTTCTGTATAAGAAGCCCCCATGTATAATGAGCGCGGCTAGCGCGTCAAGATTGTGTAACCAAGACACAAGTTTAGCCCTTTAGGGCCTTGAAGAGAAGGAAAAAAGAGAGAAAGAGAGAAAAGACAGATATGCAAAAAATGGACGGAGGTGAGGAGACGAACATAGAATCCGGCGCTAGGCATAGAATCTTCGGAGTCTGGCTGCATTCCATGGGTTTGGCTCGAGTCGATTATCTGATGCATCCCGCAGATGGTACGCTCCGCTGGTCAGAACCTGGTCAATAATGAAGGGACCTTCCCATTTGGGCATGAGCTTGTTCTTTTTCTTCTCCGGCAGGTGTAGAACTAGTTCGCCAACGTTATAGGTTTTGGCCCGTACTTCTCTGCTTTGATACCTTCGAGTCTGTTGTTGATAGAATGTGGAACGGGCTTTTGCCACGTCGCGCTCCTCCGCTAGGGCATCCAAATTGTCCTGCCGATCGAGCTCAGCCTCTTTTTCTTCATACATGCACACTCGAGGTGAGTCATGAATTATGTCGCAGGGCAGAACCGCCTCAGCGCCGTACACCATAAAAACGGTGTGTATCCGGTGGTGCAATTTGGCGTGGTCCGCAGCCCCCATAGTACGGAGTCGAGCTCCTCTACCCAGTGCGTGTTTGATTCCTTTAAGGACCGCACTAATCTGGGTTTAATGCCGCTCATGATAAGACCATTCGCTCGCTCGACTTGACCGTTAGTTTGAGGGTGATAGACAGAAGCATAATCGAGCTTGATGCCCATGTTGTTGCACCAAAGTTTCACTTTGTCGGCTGTAAAGTTTGTGCCGTTGTCAGTGATGATGCTGTGGGGGACGCCATAACGGTGTACGACCCTGGATATGAAGTCTGTCACTGGTCCGGATTCAGCCGTTTTGACAGGTTTGGCTTCTATCCATTTGGTGAATTTATCCACCATGACCAGTAAGTATTTTTTTCTTATGGGTTCCCCCTTTAAGGGGTCCGACCATGTCAAGCCCCCAGACCGCAAAGGGCCAAGTAATGGGGATTGTTTGGAGAGCGGTAGGCGGCATATGGCTTTGGTTTGCAAAGAGCTGGCAACCGACGCAATGCTGGACCAGATGTTGCGCATCTGCCCGGGCCGTCGGCCAATAGAAACATGTACGGAAGGCCTTGCTTACAAGGGCCCAGGCTGCGGCGTGATGGCCGCCGAGTCCGGCATGGATTTCTGCCAAAAGTTTCCGCCCTTCCTCTTCGGAGATGCACCTTTGAAGGACTCCGGTAGTGCTTTTCTTATAAAGCTCTCCCTCGTGGACCTTGTAGGCTTTAGATCACCGCACTATGCAGCGTGCCTCATTTTGGTCCTCGAGTAGTTCCTGTCTGGTTAGGAAGGCTAGGAATGGTTCTGTCCACGGGGCGATGATGGCCATTATTACATGGGCTGGAGGTGTTATTTCGATGGCAGAGCCTCCGATTGTGTCAGAGTGTTCGGTATCTGGGGTTGTGGCCGGGTCCGGACTATTGTTGCCGGTGTCCCCTTCCCATACCACGGATGGTTTAAACAGTTTTTCCAGGAAGATGTTAGGTGGGACAGGGTCGCGTTTAGCGCCGATACGGGCGAGGATGTCCGCCGCCTGGTTGTTTTCCCGAGCCACGTGGTGGAATTCAAGCCCCTCGAACCGAGCTGACATTTTGAGGACAGCGTTGCGATATGCCGCCATTTTCGGATCCTTGGCATCGAAGTCTCCATTTATTTGGGATATTGCGAGGTTCGAGTCCCCATGCACCTCTAGGCGTTGAATGCCCATGGAAACTGCCATCCAGAGACCGTGTAACAGGGCCTCGTATTCGGCTGCGTTGTTGGAGTCTGTATATAGTATTTGGAGTACGTATTGCACTGTATCTCCGGTGGGAGGCGTCAGGACGACGCCAGCCCCCAGACCAGCCAACATTTTAGAGCCATCGAAGTGCATGATCCAATTGGAGTATGCGCCGTACTCTTTAGGGAGTTCGGCTTATGTCCATTCAGCTACGAAATCGGCCAGTACTTGCGACTTAGTGGATCGCCGTGGTTTATATGTTATATCGAACGGGGGGAGCTCGATAGCCCATTTGGCAATCCAGCCCGTGGCATCGCGGTTGTTTATTATGCCGTTGAGTGGTACTTCAGAGGCCACCGTAATTGAACACTCTTGAAAGTAGTGTCGTAATTTTCGGGATGCCATAAATACCGCGTATGCTATCTTTTGATAATGTGGGTACCGTGATTTGCATGGAGTGAGGACAGTGGACACATAATATACCGGCTTTTGAAGTGGAAATTTATGTCCGCCCATCTCTCGTTCGACGACGAGCACTGCGCTTACAACTTGGTGAGTTGCCGCTATATATAATAGCATTGGTTCACCAACATTTGGCGCGGCCAAGATTGGGTTGGTGGCCAGGATGGCTTTTATTTCTTCCAGTCCGGCTGTGGCTGCGTCCATCCACTCGAAATGTTCGGTGCGCCGAAGAAGGCGATAAAGGGGGAGTGCCCTTTCTCCTAGTCGGGAGATAAAGCGGCTTAAAGCCACCACACATCCAGTTAACTTCTGGATTTGCTTGAGGTCAGTTGGGATGGCCAACTGCGACAGAGCCCGGATTTTGGCCAGATTTGCTTCAATTCCTCTGCTGGAGACGATAAAGCCTAGGAGCTTTCCGGCGGGTACGCCGAAAAAGCATTTTTCCGGATTGAGCTTAATGTCGTATGTTCGGAGATTCTTGAACGTGAGCCTCAAGTCGTCTATTAAGGAGTCGATGTGTCTGGTTTTAACGACCACATCGTCGACGTATGCGTAGGGGCTAGGATTTATCCTTCTTTGGCACCATCGCCAGGTTTGCTAGCCAGTCCGGATGCTTTATCTCTCTAATGAATCCGGCCTACAGTAATTTGGCTAGCTCCTCTCCCATGGCTTGTCGCTTAGGTTCAGAGAAACGCCGGAGAGTCTGCTTGACCGGCTTGAATCCTTTTAGAATGTTGAGGCTATGCTCGGCCAGCCTGCGTGGGATTCCTGGCATGTCTAAAGGATGCTAGGCGAATATGTCCCAATTCTCGCACAAGATCTCCTGTAGTGCGGCGTCTACGACGGGGTTTAGTTGTGCCCCAATGGATGTTTTTTTTGTGGGGTCCGTTGGATGGACTTGGAATTTGACTATTTCTGTCTATTTGCATTTTTTGAAGAGTCTCCTCATAAATGAGGTTTAATCCGCTGCCGTCGTCCATGAGTACTTTAGTGAGCCGAAAGTCGTCCACAATTGGACTGAGGACCAAAGCGGCTGCTACTCGAGCTGTTTGGAATTTAGGTTCGTCACTGGCATTGGAAGTGATAGCCGTGTCGCTCCATGGATTTATTGCTGCTACGTGGCAGACTTCGGCCAGGCTGCGGAGCGTTCGCTTACGCCTATTATTTGAGGCGAAGGTCTCGAAGACTGTCAATACTGTATTGTTATCCACGGGAAGGTGCTCTGGGGTGTTTTGGATGAGGAGATCCTCACCACTCTTGGCCACCTGCCAGAGTACCCAACATGCTCTAAGGCTATGTGTTGGTATGGTATCCGTTGTACTATGAATTTTGCAGGGCCCGTTAAGCCATCCCTCCAATACGGTTCCACGCCCTGTGGTGGGCTTTTGCTTCTTTATAATTGAGTCGGGCGACTTATGAGAGTGCACCCTTTTAGTTCGGACTGGGGGTTTTGTCAGAGCCGGATTATCCCAAAATTGTGTTTGGGTTTTCTAGGCGCTTTCCATCGCACAGTATTTCCGTACTATGGCCGCCAAGTCGGCGAAGTGTTCTATGTCACAGTGACTTATGGCGTTGAGGATTCCCTTGTCCGTGCAATTGTTGCAAAAGAACGAAATTGCGTCTTCCTCGTGACAGTCCTTGACCTTGTTCATCACAAGGAGGAATCTGGCCTAATAGTGATGTACTGTCTCTTGGGGCGCTTGCCTAATGTGGGAAAGATCATTTGTATCTGGGTGGGTGGGTGGATTTAAGTCCAGACCTTGACCCAATCTGTGATCCCGGGGCAGGGAAGTTTCCGGTCTTGGAAGTTCGGGCTCCGGGATGTTGCTCCGCGGGTTCGGTATGCGACCTGATTCTAGGTTTAGGGTTAGGGCGATGTCCTCCCGTGAGCGGGTATCCAGCTCGGAGAGCTCAGTAATCCGGACATAGTTCGTCCTCAGGATAGAGGGAGAACCGCCACATTGCTCCTCCACCACCGCTATTTGATGGGTGACCGGCGGAGTGTTAATCTCCCTTTAGTCGGGTTTAAGCCCGATCCGATCGTAGTCCGTAGCGACTCCCAGAGCGGCGATGCAATCCAAGAACTCGTTCAAAGAGGAGAGCTCCATTGGATCCATCTGCTCAGCGAATTTTGAGCTGATGTGGAGGCTATTTTCGATGACCCGAGAAGTCATCGTCGGCGCAGCGGCCGAGCGGGCGGTCATGACGAAGCCGCCTAGTCGGAAAGTTTGGCCTACATCCAGGGCTCCCCCAGAAGTGATGTTGTCCTTGACAACGAGACGAGCCATCCCCCCTTATGATGACGACATAGTGGAACTCTCAATGAAAGCACCAATGTCGGTGTCAAAACCGGCGGATCTCGGGTAGGGGGTCCCGAACTGTGTGTCTAAGGCGGATGGTAACAGGAGGCAGGGGACACGATGTTTACCCAGGTTCGGGCCCTCTTGATGGAGCTAATACCCTACGTCTTACTTGACTGTTCTTGATGATATGAGTATTACAAGAGTTGATCTACCACGAGATCGTAGAGGCTAAACCCTAGAAGCTAGCCTATGGTATGATTGTATGTTGTCCTACGGACTAAACCCTCCGGTTTATATAGACACCGGAGGGGGCTAGGGTTACACAGAGTCGGTTACAAGGGAGGAGATCTACATATCCGTATTGCCTAGCTTGCCTTCCACGCCAAGGAGAGTCCCATCGGACACGGGATGAAGTCTTCAATCTTGTATCTTCATAGTCCAACAGTCCGACCAAAGGATATAGTCCGGCTGTCCGGAGACCCCCTAATCCAGGACTCCCTCACTCCGTCCAAGTTAACACTCTGTATGCAGGAGAATATGTTAGAATTGAACGAGCCCAAACAGAAATGGAACTGCCTATTGGGTCGCTCGCGGGCGACTCCGGAGGCCACCACCGGTCCTAGAGGCCTTCTATACCACTACTCCCTCCCTCGTCGTAGTCGGAGGAGCCCGCCAGTCTAAGCCCTGCAATGGACGGCGGTGGCGAGGACGTGCACTGCCTTCTTTGGCGCCTCCAATCCATCCCTCATATCCATGGTCCTGGAGTCGCCATCTGCTCTTCGGTCGTGTGTTGACCCCTCGACGGTTGTCCGCACTCTTCGTCTCCAATGGGGAGGCCCCGTATGGATCCGGCATGGGTGCTACAGCAAGTCGGGCCATGGTGCCACGGACTGGTCTGCCTTACTTTAGATCAGGTCATGTCGGCCCCTTGGCCAACGGGTCTGGGCAAGGCTATCTCCACTGACATGGCAGTCGGTGGTAATGTGCTCTGTCATCAGTGTTGGTTCGTGTGATGGCCACTCCAGCCTGCAGCGGCAGCCTCGCCGCAGATTGTGGGGCTACCAAAAGGTCTTCGCAAGAATTTCCTCTCTCCGGATCCGATGGTTGCCTCGGCGATGGGAATCTAGGAACGACTACTTGACGCAAAGGGTATGGCTGTGCAGCAACGACGATCGATTTTCTAACTCAGCGCATGCAGCTGCTAGGAATGCGGAAAAGTGGTGGCGATAGCACATGATTGACTTCGATGGTGGTGCTTCTGTAGTACCCGGTTTCGAGCTTCGGGGTGAAAAACTAGGCCTGGCTCAAGTTGGTTATACCTGGCAATGCGATGCTCTTGTGTCGTCACCTTGATGAAGCCATTACTCGATATGTTCGGACCAGTTCTTCAGGGTGAAAACCTAGATTCTTTCCTTTGATGGTTGGATCTGGTGAAGACGACGCTTGAGCGTCGCTCCCTTGAGGTGTTGCTATTAAAGAAGTGTGTTGTCCTTATGGTGCCATGAGATGGTTGGTGTGGATATGATTGTTGTTGTAGTTTGTCGATTGCCGATTGCCGATTTGATCATTTTGGGTTTTTTTTCCTCGCTTAGGGATGTAAATGACGAATAGACAGCGGGCGCAAGTCTACTTAGTTTTCGCTAGCTCGATAGTTCATTTTCACCTAGAAAAAAAGTTTTTTGCACTATTAGACCATAAATGGACATTAAACATCATTAAACGGGCCGGTTTACATGCCTATCCTTGTTAACATGACTTTGCATTTGCAATGTTTTTTTTACGTGTATTCATATTAGCTCTATGCTTCCTAACTACGCAGAGGTTGGGTATATCCTTATTGTGTTTGTATTCACTTGATACTTCATATTGAGTCAAAAAAATCCGCTTTGTCCAAAAAGCCAACACTCTGTATAGGGTTTTTTTAGCATATATACGGGGTTTTTTCGAGAGGAACACGTTTTTTTTAGCAAACTCGAGAGGAATACGTGTGTATAGCTTGCCTTTTCTTTGGTGGGCTCTGTGAGAGCACGTAAACAACAACAGTACGAACCCACCCTAGAAAAAAGCCCATACACTTGGACCTTCTCCCCTTCCCATTTCCACCCGGTGATCTCGCCGCCGGGACGCACCACCGCCGGCGCTGACCTGCCGTGCCCAACATCCGCCTGCTCGAAGTGCCTCCTGTTTTTTTCTTTTATTTGGAGCGTCTCCTCCGTGCTCAGCGGGCTACCGCCCTGCAGCAGATCCCGCGGCCCCGATGCCTCCTCCCGCCGCCCCGACGCCTCCTCCCGCCGAGCCGCTGCCAAATTCGCCAGATTCTACCTCCCCCACGGTTCGCGACCTGTCCCCTGCTGCTTATGGTTTAGAGCTATGTCCTTGTTTATTTTTCTGACGTGTTTTTGGTGCGGATGACCCAGGAGGAGGCTGAGGCGGATGCGGGAGGCACGCCGTCGAGGGCCGGGCCGGTGGGGACAGTAAGCTGGGGAACCGGGACCATCGTCGGCGTATTCACCGGGCTTCTCTACGGCGGGGCCAAGGAGGCCAACGCCAACGTCGTAAGTTGCCGCCCCACTCCATTATAACATCCTCCTTTCTGTTACTGCCTCGTATGTAACATTTGTGGATGTAAAAATGGAGCTGATTAGTGATAATAATGAGAACACATATACAGGAACTAGAGTTCTAGTAGAATTTTTTAAAATTACAAAATATAGACTGCCCCGACTTGTTTGGGTTTCAGCTCTAGCCTATCCCAACTTGTTTGGGACTAAAGGCTTTGTTGTTGTTGTTGTTGTTGTTGTTGTTGTACAAAATACGGACTGCCTTCTGCGCCAGTATTGAATCAGAACACATCTATAGGAAATTACTCCTCTCCTACTTAGGATTTGGTATCCCAAAATTTTGATTAGATGCTTACCCCTTTCTTTCTTTCCTTTTGTTGAGGATGATATTTCACTCCTTTCCCTCTAAATATTACTCCCTCTGTCTCACAATATAAGACGTTTTTGCAAGCTAACACAGCTTGCAAAAACGTCTTATATTATTATGAGACGGAGGGAGTAGCATTCTTTAGGCCAAAAGAATGACTTCTGTGAAAACTACATTCATATCCTATTTTACAGAGCAAAGATGCTGAAGTGATGTTGAAAATGGGAAGCACCACTGACAAGCGCGAACAGTATAGGTTGATGAGAGATGCCATGGAGAAAAGGTTCATCCGGGTTGCCAAAGGCTCACTAGTTGGTGGTGCTCGCCTTGGGATGTTCACTGCAACTTTCTTTGGCATACAGAACCTTCTTATTGAGAACCGTGGGGTACATGATGTATTCAATATTGCTGGAGCTGGCTCGGCTACCGCAGCTGCTTTTGGGCTTATATGTATGTATTTCACCATATTAAATCTTGGGTTTTAGTTGCACTTGGTTAAAACATCGCATTGGTCACCAAAAAACATTTACCTATTATGATAGTTTATAACTTGAAAAGCTTATGAAATATGTTTGCTACAGTATGAATTACATACAGAAGAGTATACTACAAAAGTGATTAAAGTAGAATATTAAGCAGCACCGCATTCATTGTTAGAAGTTAACCAGATATACCCTCAGTGTGCTATGGCTAATCCTGGTTTGTAACTAGTATTCTATGTTTAATACTTTGTTGTGGGCCATGATGAAATTGTCAGTTATCACAGGCTATTTAGTTAACTGTAAAGTTGGCTGCCTCTAGGGGCCTTCTATGGCTATGTAGCCCCTAACATTTGATGATTGCAGTATCGGATATATGGTTTGATGGAATTGGCCTGCCAAGATGCATCTAATAGGAGTTTTACATCAATCAAGATACTTGATTTTTTTCAATTACTTAGTGGAGGAAGAATTCATATAACAATGTTTGCCTAAATATCTTGATGATTCTTGATATCTATTATCAGCATATATCTTCAGAAACCTGTAAATAATATTATCTTTTGTATTTACTATTGATAACTGATATCGCTCACGCTCAGTATACTGGATTCATCTCAACTGATGTCTATACCTTCAGTGCCTGGTTCACCGATGTGGCGTGCAAGGAATGTATTGGTCGGATCTGCTCTTGGTGCCGGAATTTGCTTTCCCCTTGGTATTCTCACCTCTGTATACTTTTACTGGTTATCATACTAGCTTTCTCGAATGTACAGATCATTCTTTTTGTTTTTATGGACCTTTGTGTGTGGGCTTTTGAGTTATGGACCTTTGTTTGTGGGCTGTTTAGTTGTGGACCTTTGTCTGTGGGCTGTTAGTTATGGACCTGATGATGCAACTATTAATAGATATCTAATATCCTCTGTGGTAGTATAGAATTTAGTGCAAAGTAAATGAATTGTTTAGCATCTTCGTGAAATGCTTTCTTCCATCTGATTGTAGCCGTGTTTCATTCTTATAAGAATGTTTGAACTTGTCTCATTATGGATAGCCTATAATTTCACCTTTTCACATCTTCAGCTTACCTTGAAATGTGGAAGTTTGATGCTACCTTCTCGTCATGTACTTCTTTGTGCCCAAATCCCAGTCGCCTAGGTTCCTTGTTCATGTGGGGGTATGCGTTAACAAGTGTTATTATTATTAGGAAGCACATGCACATAATCCATTTATATACAACCATCTTGACATAATCATCCGCATTACCAAGTTAGCAGCGTCATGTCATTCTTATACAATGGTTATTATACACCATGTGAACTAGTTAAGTCTGCTGGTAACTTGTTGTGGTTATATGCTCAAGAATCTCACCTTGGAAATTCTTCTACAGGTTGGGTACAGTTGAAGTTGGCAGAGAAGGCCAATCTTGAGATTGAAAATTCAAAATCGCCGTCAGATTTACAAGGCAATCAAAGTCGTGTGGGGGCCGCGATAGACAGACTAGAGAACAGCCTGAGGAAGTAACAGTTTGTACCCATGAGAGGAGCCAAGGATCTGTTGTCAACACCCACAGCTATTTCGCTTTTGTTTTGTTCATGTACTTTTCATAGGAATGTGGTTACTTTTTGAAGTGGTAATGGCAGCAAGGGAAACTCTCTTGTATGAAGATAAATTTGGATACAAACACTCTTACTTGCTGGAGCTGGGATATTTCTAGTTAAGGTACCTGTTTGGGTGTTTGTGCCATTATGACCTCTATATGATCAGCATTGGGGATAGTATTCATGACTTCTCGTCAGCTTGACAATACCTCGGAAGGATGGTGCCATCTCTTATTTTCTTGGAAAGTTTGTATCGGTGATCCATCACAAACTATGTTCGTTTGGTTTGATGCCCATGTATGCTAAATTTTGCCTTGGCATAATTTTGTCACCAATTTTCTTGCACATGAATTGTCCTGTAAAGCTGGGGGAGATAAAACAGTCGCTAAAATTTGGACAAATCAGTCAGCCTTCATCGGCATCGGACATAGCCCACGTCAAAACCTTAGCAGATATAGGGAATATATGGTTAGGCTTAACTTTGGCTCAGCCAAAAGATCAAAAAACAGGTGTGCTTTTTGTCTTTAAGCCAAACTTCAAAAGGCAAAGTAAGCCGAACCAAACACCCCCTTACACAAGACACACCGTTATGCCGCATGAACACGACAGATCAACCGGTGTTTCATCCGACACACCGCAGGGTCAAGGACTGAAGTGCAGCCCCATTCCCAAAAAGGACTGCAGTGCATATGAAATTTAAGAGCAACTGAGTTTGAAACTCGCAGTATTTCCACAGGAACATTCTCTAATGGTCAGACAAGACATTTTACCATGGATCTGGATATGATAAGCCAATTCTCATCTTGATATTTGTTTCACAATCCACATATCCCGGTATCAGTTGGCATATACTCAAACATGTAAAAGGAAATTACATAACTGATACTGGATAACCAACTCCGAGACACTAAAGAACCAAAATCTGAAGTTCCAAGTTTCAGCCATTACAACACCAGTTTCGATACCAATAAGGCTGCAACTTAATGCCCAAAAAAGTACCATAATTTAACTAACATCGTTGTAGAAGCTAGGCTCCAATCGACGTGGACTTCTGTCGGCCATCTGGAATGGCAAAAAGCATAATTGGTTTGGACGACCGGATAAATGGAACATCACACCTGTAATAGCCTTTCCTTTCGAGCTGTATAACTTCTCCTTTCTTCACGTTCCGCATGTTCGGGTCTCCAAGAGCTAAAGCTTCTCGCCGAGTGCAAGGGTTGAGATTGTCAAGGAAGTCCTCATCTTCTTCCAGCTGCAAAATGTGCTAGATATTAGGATCTAAAGTACATGAAGATACCACTCAATGATGGAATGAGACATGGACACAATGATGGAAGAGACAACTCATCCAAGAAACATCATGACATACATATAAAAAGAAGAAAACTAAATATCATCAACATCAGATTTCAACACTAGTAGGACAGAATATGGATAGGTTGCCATGTTGAGTTCCCAAGGACCAACCAATTCATCAAAAGTCTCAAGCTGTTGACTGTTGAGGTAATATAAGTTGGCCAAACCACGCATAGTTAAAAACACAATAACTGTGCTACTTTAGTACTATCTAACCAGTCCAAGTGAAAAAGCCTAACTAGTCTAAGTGAAAAAGCATGCATACTACTACAACGATAACACAAAACGCGCGTGGTTGAAAACATAGTAACTGTGCCACAGAAGTACCTAACTAGTCTAAGTGAAAAAGCATGCATACTACTAGAACGATAGCACATGTAGTATAAGAATATGGTTCTGGTAACCAAGTGGTTGCATGCCTACCAACATGAACTTAGAACATGAGTTTTTACCTTCTTCTTATTAATTAGGTAGTCAAAATCTACCAAAGAGAGAGACACAAGATCTTCAATATCTGATAGCCATGTTAGTTTCAGCTTTGTCATCTTCACTGACCCTTCAAGATGGAGTTCACCAACTAGTTGAGTAACTGTTCCATTATCTGTCTTGATTTCTCTAATGATAGCATTTCCCCAGTCCATCAAAGTAACTTCCTCGCCCACGCTAACGACTGATGCATCAGCATACTCTAGCCAAATTCTGTTTGCAAACGTCGTAGCCTTCTTTCCAGCACCCTCGTGTTTCTTGTGCCTTGGTAAGATTCGAACAAATGGTTCCTCTGGACCATTAGTAAGGGTAAAAAGCACGCGTTTGTCTTTCAGCACAGCAGTATGCCTTCCACACACAGGATCAACTATCTTCTTGTTGATTGTCCAGAGTTTATCCCACTCCATAAGATTGAGATTTTTTGAAGCACCCTTCACAAATAGGAAATACAGAAAAAAAGAAAAAGGGAGTTAATAACTCGGTTACTCAGATATACATATAGTTGCAAGATCATGAAGAGCAACTTGTTAGAAAATTACCTGCTCCAGTATAAATTGGATCAATGCTTCAATCTTCAAGCCACGGCGTACAATGCCTTGTACAGTGGGAAAGCGTGCGTCAGTCCAGTCCTCCACCATATTGTTTTGGACGAACCACAGAAGCTTGCGCTTGCTAAGAACGGTATAAACCATATTCAGCCTGCTGAACTCATAGATTTCTACCCTCCGCAGGCCCATGTCTTGAAGGATACGATAGTACTGTGCATTCCGATCATGGTATTCGCTTGAACGAAGAGCATGAGTCACACCTTCTAGTGCATCAACAAATGGGCAAGCGAAGTCATAAGTTGGATAGACCTTGTATTTTGAGCCAACGCGATGATGGGGATCAGGGTTGCAACGGTAGTAAACAGGATCTCGAAGTGATTTGTTTGGGTCCTGCATGTCAAGTTTACCGCGTACACAGCACTCGGTACCCCTTTTGGTGCCATTAACCATCTCTTTCCACAGCGACAAGTTCTCCTCAACAGTACTGTTTCTACGCTTAGATTCCACACCATCCATCCTTTCACTCCTCATTTGCTCCTTGGGTGTATCATCAACATATGCCTTTCCCTGCTTAATCAAACTTTCAGCCATTTCCATTAGCTTTGGAAAGTGATCTGATGTGTATGTAACTACATCGTATTTAACCCCAAGTGTCTCAATATCTTTCACGACATTCTCAACAAATTCATTGCTTTCTTTAGAAGGATTTGTGTCATCAAATCGAACTATTAAACGCCCTTTATATCTTTCTGCAAAATACTTGTTCAACAGTGCAGCCTTTGCATGACCAATGTGGAGATACCCACTAGGCTCTGGGGCAAAACGAACGCAAACCTCCCCAACTTTGGCACCTGGGAGATCTATTTCATGACCTGACGTGTTCTCCTTCAAACCAGGCACCTTCTCTTTCAAGCTTGGCGCAGGAGATTTGCCAATTCCACGCTTTCCAATATAAGCTGATGTAACTTCATCTAGCGCGTCTGCATAGTCTGCAGCTACGCTGTTGAACCAGCGGACAAGGCTCTGATATTTCTTTGACCTCCTTAGACTTTCCCATCGTTGACCAGTTCCTGAGGAAAAGAGTTGTTACTTCCAAGGCAAAACATAGAGAGAGAGAGAGAGAGAGAGACAGAGAGAGACCAATAAATTACTCAACAATGAAAGAAAGAAAATTACCTGTGAGATTTGACCACACAACAATGTCAGCAATTGATAGACCATAACCAACCAAAAAGGTTCGAGATGCCAAGTATCCATCAAGAAATGAGCAAGCAGCTTCAAATTCAGAGCCTGACAGAATGAGTGGTGCATACTCGAGCCATTGGTCAACCTACAGATGTGAAAACAATAGCAACTCAGGAAATAGTGAGATGATCTTGAAAATCAATTACAAACACCATAAAAGCAGAACATACATGTGCTGCCTGAATATCGTCTTGGCCATAGAAGCTGGAAAGAGATGCAGCACGTGCAATGTACCGGAGAATTGTGTTGACACCATGTATAAAATCACTGTACAGAATCATGATAGATTCATTGAGACACTACAAAGTACCAAACAAAAATACTGCGATATTTCACCATTAAAACTGTTTTGATTGACACATCATGTTCTAACAGTCATCAGTTCCATCACAATAATTTCCTTGAACCAAGAATATTAAGACGAGGAGATTAAAATAAGAGCTAATCTTGAGTCGACTACAGAAACTATTCAAACATTCATCATGGTAGTAAAGTGTCCACAGTAATTGTAACATAAGGAATGTAAGCAGTTAATCAGAGAGAGACGGAGAGAATTATACTTGAACATTGAACACTTACCCAGAACTGAAGTGTAGTGTGGGCACTGAACCTGAGGCAAGGGTTGGATCAATGATTAGGGGAACACCTGCAATCTTAGCAGCCGAAATGATGGAAAGTGGTGGGCTGTCCTGGGGGAAAGCTAGTTTGAGCTCCATTCAGTCCCTTGCAAGCCAAAGAGCGGAAACCTGCCAATGGCAGATAAATGTTGGGGATCAATGAATAAGTCATGATTCGCACACATGTTTATCTTTTGATTTTCACAAGCAGAAAAGATGCATTAACCCCATGAGTTAGCAAAGATGCAAAAGTGAAACTTGATCGTTGGAACGTTAGTTAGGTCAAGCAGATTTCAGAAGACCCATACATGGTAAAATGAACCGAATTAGCAGTTACAGCGATTAAACCTTTCGACTATAAATTGCTTTAAACAAATTGCAAGCCTTTGACTGACAATGACCACACTTCAGGCCGTGACGCAACTCTCACGGATCATCGCATGAGCAACAGTCGTTACTAATTTCTATAGAGATAAAAACAAGAAGAAAACGCACTTTGCGGCAAGCAGACTGTCCCGAGTTCTTAAGAGATAAAGTTTCTCTTAGACTTATATTTTGAGATGACACGGCATCAGATCAAGGTCTGAGACCGAAGCTGGGGCATGGAGAAGGGGCGGATCTAGATGGCGTGCCGGGTGTACACCGGTTTGGGTTTAAGCAATTATTGGGTGACTGTAAAGCTTATACCTGAAAATCCGATGTCCAAGATGGCGGACCGGGTGGAGACAGCAGGGACGGCAATGGCGGCGGCGAGCCGCGTGACAACGCGGAGGGGTCAGGAGGAGGCGGAGGTGGTGACGGCGGCCGGCGGCTATAGGTACTAGGGCACCGCGGTAGACCAGAAGAGATTTGTTATAGCCGCATCGGGTCGGGTTGGACTGGGGACGGGTGGGTCAGAGCCAGGGCTGGCCGGCTGGGAGCCAACATATGAGGATCGGCTCGACTCGACTCGGCAGCAGCCCGAGCGGCTCGCGAGCCCGGCAAGGCAGCCGCTGCCATGTGGACCCAGCGGGGCAGCGAGCAGCGTGGCATTGAGAAATCTACGAGGCTGTTTCGACTGTGACTATGTTTGTCATGTACTGCCATATTTACAATACTTGTCTAAGTTGAGTTGCTTAAATTATAAGGCTGTTTGGTCTTTTGCCACACTTTGTCACACCTCATCTTGGATAAATTTGACCAAATTATGTGGGGTGTTTGGCTCTAGCCACATCTAAGGCAAGAATTTTTTATGAGAAGTAAACCCCACATGTCATAGACACAAAAAATATGACAAGATTCTCTTAGGCAAGTCAAAATGTGGTTAACAATTTGAGCAACTCAACTTAGGCAAGTATGGTAAGTGTGGCAAAAATAATGTAGCAATATCCGGCAAACATTGAGTTAGGACTCCCTCCCTCCCCACGCTGGCGAAACCACCGGACTCCCTCCCCACGCTGCGCTGGGCGGCGAAGTTCTCCACTGCCGCTCTAGATGGCTCGCAGGAATGGCACGATGGATCGCTGTTCCTAGATCGGCCTGGTCTTTGTTTCCTTCGGAATGGCGACGGTAAGATCGTGGAGGGGCGTCATCTACGCTCGGGCGAGAAGATCGAGAAGGGGAAGGAGATGGTGCTTCTTGAATGCGTTGTGCGCATCGGCGCTCGCGTCTTCACGGATCGGCGACGGCTGACGCTAGCCCCTGGGGTCCTATCGCCGGCGTCACGATCAACTTCGCCGGCATCCTCGTCGCACTCGGGGTCGAGGTTTGAGGCCTTGGCCGAGAGCGGAGAGGAGACGGTTGAGGTCTCGGAGGCGGGACGTGTGGCGAATGAGGTGGTGAACGTTGTCCTTGCCGGTGATGAAGATCCTGGAAGCGTTGACGCCTCGGATGGATCCTGGTCGGTCGTACGGCATCGGAGGAAGAAGATGGACGCCGAGCTCCTTCAGGAGTTCTGGAACGACGTCGGGTACCCTACGCCGGCATCCAGAGTTTGGGAGAAGGGATCCACCTCAGGCAGCAAGGTAAACGCCGATTCTGCTCACGATCCGCCGTTTTCGTGCAGGAAGGAGATGCATGCTGAGTGTGACAAATCGCCGGCCGTGTTGAGGCCGGCGCCGGCGCCAGCGCGGCAGAGACGCGGGTTCTGCATCAGGCCGTGGAGGGGGCCGCTTCCACGCCCCAGGATCACGCCGCCGGTGGCGCTGGCCGCGTTCCTGCCGGCTTCACTTGCGGGTGCGCCATCTTCGGCGTCTCTGAATCAGCAGGAAGAAACGGCAGCGCCTTCTACGGCAGGCGACGATCCCGCGTTTCAAACTGCGCTGACTCAGGACTCGGGCTCGTTGCATGCTCGTGGGCCCTGCGTGAGCAAGGCCATGCAGGCCTCGCGGCTGGGCCGTACGCTTCGTCGAGGCGATCTATTTCAGTACAGGGCATCGAGACGCCCTAGCACCACGGTTTCACATCTGCTCGGATCAACTTCACGTGTTCCGCCGCCGCCATCGTACGCCGACGTTCTGCGCCAGGCTTCTGCGCCGCCGATGACCGGCCGGGGCGGCAACCCGTCCAAGGGGGCTCCACCCGTGGGACAAACAGGTCCAGCTTTTGCATCAAACCCTGGACTCTCGGCCGGCTTTGGTGTGGCTGCTGGACCTATTCGCTTCGGAGCATTGCTGGCGTCGACCTCCACCGCTGCCCCGTCCGTCCAGCGGGCCTCGGCTCCGGCACCGGTCATCTTTGGTGTTAACAACCAGCAAGTGCCGGATGCACCTCCCGCCCGGCGTCCCAAGAGCAAGCGCAAGGGGGGACGTCGTGATGCTACTGCCGGCGCTGCCCCCGCGGCTGCGCGTTCTACGCCGGCGTTCCCGCCGGCGTCAGTGACGGCGGCCCCCAATGCTCAAACTCAATCAGCCATACACGCTAATGCGGCGACGCCAACCACTATTGACACTACTGGACATCTACCGAAGGGTAAAAAGACTGGTTTTTGGTGTTTTAAATGCAGGTCAGATGATCATATGTCTAAGGATTGCACGGTGGTTCATTACTGTCACATTTGTAACAACTACAAGCATCCTCTGCACCGCTGCCCGGTTCTCAAGCAACCAAGGCCAACCGCCTCCCTCGGTGGTTGTGGTTTAGTTAATGCAATGTTTGTACAGCTTCCGGACTCACTCTTTAAGGAGAATCTTGCCCCACCTACTTTGCCGACTGCTTTGGTTACGATTTCGGGTGGTTCCTTGTCTTCTTCTGTGGTGGAGGCTGAGGTTGCAAAGATCGCTGCGGTCCAAACTTCGTGGAAGTGGGAAGCCATGCCTCATGGAGCAAATGCTTTCTTGGTTTCTTTCCCTTCAGTGGAAATTTTGCAGCGTGTGGCAGCGTTTGAGTATAATGTTAAATCACATGACGTGAAGATCACTTTTAGTGAATGGAAAATCGAGGAGGTTCCGTCGCTACTTCCCTTGCAGCCTGTTTGGGTGCACGTCACCGGAGTACCGCCAACTCTTCGCCATTTCCTTGGTCTGTGGGCGGTGGGATCAGTTATTAGCGCCACTCAGGATGTTGACTTGGTTTGCTTGCGCCGTCACGGTATTTGTGGGCGGTGGGATCAGTTATTGGCGCCACTCAGGATGTTGACTTGGTTTGCTTGCGCCGTCACGGTATTGTGCGGATCCAGGTGGCTGTTCATAACATGGATATTTTCGTCAAACATGATGGGTCTGATGAAAGCTCGGTCTCCTCTGATGTTTATGTCAAGCTTAATGGATATGCCTTTCGGTTTGTGCTGGAGGAGGGTGATTTTGTTCTGGATGATGACTTTATTCCTCGGATTTGGGAAAACCATGATGATGGGCATGATGATGGTGCTAACCGGGATGAGGATATGCCAGATAGGGATGCTAGCAAGCGAGCAAAAAAGGTCCAAATGAATGGTGGTAATACAACGTGTGGAGCTCAATCTGTCTCCACTGTTGTTCCCATGCAGACTACTTATTTGGGCTTTCAACATGCTACAGTGCCACCACAAGTCAATGTTCTGCATAATCCTGTGCAAGACGTTGCAGCTACAGTTGATGTTTCGGCTACATTTCTTGTGCCAACCGCGTCTGCTCAAGCATTGGCAACATCCAACGCTCCTACAGCCCAGGGAGCTACACACATGCATGTGCAGGTAGAGACCATGCAGCCACAAGACGTGCATGATGTGGCCGCTCGTATGCAGCCAGCCGTGGCCGCTGCTACAGGGCGGTCAGCGGGTGCATGCACACCCATAAACCCACAAGCGGTTGTCCCGTCTCAGGTGCATCAGCCGGCAGACCTTGAGCAGGCGACTCTCGGGCAGTCAGCCATGGACGCGGGCGCAACGCATGTTTTGCATGCTCCCGCTTCTGCTCCCGTACAAGTGCAAGGCATGGTGACGGGGTCTGCGACACCTTCCTCAGTTCACGCTCCGGTCGCTATAGTTCCTCTCAGTCCACCGGCGGCTCGTTCGGGTCCTTCTGCCACGACACCCATTGCGACTGATTTGGTGGGACCGGCAGCACGTTCTTCTTCACCGACCTCTGGGACAAGGGTGATTCCGCAACCTTCACCGATGGCCCACTCGGCAACACCGGAGGGTACTATGTCTGGAGGATTGGCTTCGCCCCTTCGACGTAGTAATCGCCACCCAGTCTCGGCGGATGGTTCTTCTCCGACAGATGAGCATGCACTAGCGAAGGCAATGCGCCACCAGGCCTCGAGGAATTTGGACTCCACGCTAGGTACCTCTCCCGTTAAATCATTTCTTTCTTTTTCGGATACTCGCATTAATAACAGCTTATATAACGTGGGGGTCTCTATGGGAAAGAATGATAATGATATTAATCTGTCGGTTGGGGTACTTAAACATATGGAGATCGACCGTTTAAAGGTTTCTCCGAAGTGTAATACCACCATTCCTGACCCAGAAACCGAGGAAGATGATGAAGCGGATGCCAAATATGATGGTCCGCTAATCTCCCACTTGGTTGGTGAGGTTACCGAGGTTGTATTGGATGACGCAAGACCTGGGTCAATGTTATGTGACTTCACAGCGTCTTCGCGGAAATCTAAATCACATGCCTCTAAAAAGAAACAAAAGCCGCCCAAGAAGGCGAAGAGTTCCACACCAATCCGAGTTTCCACATGAGAGGCATGTTTTGGAATAGCAGAGGTCTCTCGGACTTGGCTAAACATAAACACATAGGTGATTGTGTACGGGAACATGGTTTGGATTTTGTGGCAATTTCCGAGGCTGGTAAGTGTGACTTTCGCCCGCATGTCCTCGATCACCTATCAGGTGGTTTCGACTACACATGGCATAGTCTACCAGCTCGTGGAAGGTCTGGAGGAATCCTTCTTGGGATACTGACAACAGTCATGGACTTGTTAGCCTTTTCGATCGGTGAATTTCATATAAAATTTCACCTAAGAAACAGAGCTGATAATTTTACATGGACTCTTGTCGCGGTCTATGGGGCTGCCCAAGATGAGCATAAGTCCGCTTTCCTTCGGGAATTGGTAAATCTGGCTAAGGATAACCCGCATCCAATGCTTATTGGAGGGGACTTTAATATCCTTAGGTATCAGGAAGAGAAAAATAATGACCGTTTTGACACTCATTGGCCTTTTCTATTCAATGCTGTCATAGACAGTTTGGATCTTCGGGAGGCTAGTATGTCAGGACGGCAGTTCACTTGGGCTAATAACCGACATGTGCCGACATACGAGAAACTTGATAGGGTACTCATGGATACCGAATGGGAATTAAAATTTCCTCTGGTAACCGTGCGAGCCCTAGAGCGTATTGAGGCTTTATCGGATCATGCACCCATCATTCTGGATTCTAATTCTACGAACCCAGCTACCCGACGCCCTTTCAAATTTGAATTGGGATGGATGCATAGGGATGGATTTGTAGACATGATCAAGAATATTTGGGAGAGGCCCGCTGTTGGTCGTACACATATTCAGAGATGGAACTTTAAAATAAGGGCCATGAGGCAACACCTCTCTGGATGGGCAAAACATACCAACGGGATTTATAAAAAAGAAAAACAACGGCTCTCTACCATTATTGATGACCTCGACAAAATTGCAGAGACGCGCATCTTATCTCAACAAGAGATTGAATTAAAAAATCAATCTAATGAGAAGATTGCCCGTCTTCTGCGAGAAGAGGAGATCAAATACTACCAGAGATCCAAAGCCGATTTCATTTTGATGGGTGATAGTAATACAAGATACTTCCAATTGGTCGCTAATGGGCGGCATAGGAAGAAATGTATTTATAGTCTCCAACAAGATGAGGGGCGGATCGAAGGTCAAGAGGAGCTCAAAAATTATATCACCAAATACTACAAATCTCTGTTCGGAGCGCCGGCTGAAGGGAATTTCACCCTCGACGAGACCCGAACAGATGACATTCCACAAGTCACGGCAGAAGAAAACGATATTCTGACGGCACCATTCTCGGAAGAGGAGGTGAAAGCTGCGGTGTTCCAAATGGAACATAACAAAGCTCCAGGCCCAGATGGTTTCCCCGCAGAATTCTATCAGAATTTCTGGGATATCATCAAGGATGACCTTATGGAGTTGTTCAATTGTCTTCATGCCGACCGACTTGAGCTATTTAGGCTTAATTTTGGCGAGATTGTCTTGTTGCCAAAGATTAAGGAGGCTGAACGGATCCAGCAGTTCAGACCCATATGCCTCCTTAATGTCAGCTTCAAGATTTTCACCAAAGTGGCTACGAATCGGCTTAACTCGGTAGCTAACAATGTTGTCCGACCATCTCAAACGGCTTTCATGCAAGGAAGGAATATACTTGATGGCGTAGTAATCCTGCATGAAACCGTCCACGAGATGCATCGGAAAAACCTAAGTGGAGTAGTATTCAAAATTGACTTTGAAAAAGCCTATGACAAGGTCAAATGGTCTTTTCTCCAACAGGCCCTAAGGATGAAAGGTTTCTCTGAAAAATGGTGCAAGTGGATCCAAAATTTTGTAACTGGAGGTAGTGTGGCCATCAAAGTCAATGATGATGTAGGTCATTACTTCCAGACAAAAAAAGGACTACGGCAGGGTGACCCCATGTCCCCAATGTTATTTAACATTGTGGCTGACATGTTGGCTATTCTGATTGAGCGCGCCAAGCAGGACGGGCAAATTGCTGGGGTAGTGCCACACCTTGTGGATGGTGGCCTCTCTATTCTGCAATATGCTGATGACACAATACTTTTTATGGAACATGACCTGGACAAGGCTCGAAACATGAAACTCCTGTTGTCAGCGTTTGAGCAAATGTCAGGTCTTAAAATTAACTTCCATAAAAGCGAAGTGTTCTGCTTTGGAGAAGCCGTGGAGGCAGCGGCCGATTACGCGGACCTGTTTGGTTGCGCACTTGGCCAATTCCCGATCAAATATCTGGGAATACCTAGTCATTATCGACGTCTCACCATTGCGGAGTGGAAGCATGTAGAGGAGCGGCTAGAGAAACGGTTGAGCAGTTGGAAAGGCAAGTTGCTCTCAGTTGGAGGACGACTGGTTTTGATAAACTCTGTCCTCACAAATATGGTTCTCTATATGCTTTCTTTCTTCCAACTCCCAAAAGGGGTCTTGCAAAGATTGGACTATTTTAGGTCTAGATTCTTTTGGCAAGGAGATGGTGAAAAGAAAAAATACCGGCTGACCAAATGGAGCGTGGTTTGTAGGCCGAAAGACCAAGGTGGCCTTGGAATTCATGACCTGCAGGTCAAGAATGAGGCCCTACTTAGTAAATGGTTGTTCAAACTTCTTACTGAGGATGGTGTTTGGCAAACCATGCTGCGCAACAAGTATCTAGGCCAAAAGGCGGTGTCTCAGGCATATTGGAAACCTGGCGACTCACACTTTTGGGCTGGCCTAATGGCAGCAAAGAAACAACTCTTTCGCTTTGGGTCTTTCGCGATAAAGGACGGGTCAGAGATTCGTTTCTGGGAAGACATCTGGCTAGGCAATGCCAGTCTCCGAGAACAATATCCAGCCTTGTACAACATTGCTCGCGATAAGAACAATACTATTGCGCAGGTGCTCAGCTCATCCCCGCCGAATATTTCATTCAGGCGGGATTTGGTTGGCGCCCGACTTATGTCATGGCATAATCTGTTATCCCGTCTGGATCTGATTAACCTGACGCAAGGGCGTGATGTGTTTCGCTGGAACCTTACTACATCAGGGTCTTTCACGGTAGACTCTATGTATCGTGCGCTCACGCATTCTGAGGTACCGGAGAGCAATAACAAGAAAATCTGGAAGGCAAAGATTCCACTAAAAGTTAAAATATTCATGTGGTATCTTCGTAGAGGTGTTGTGCTAACCAAAGACAACCTTGCACGACGCAACTGGCCAGGAAGTAAGAAGTGTTGTTTTTGTACTCTTGACGAGACAATCAAACACCTTTTTTTCAATGCAAGTTTGCGCGTTCTACGTGGTCATTCATCCAAATAGCGTCAAATTTGTATCCGCCCACAAGTGTTGCCAATATTTTTGGTCATTGGTTGGATGGTATTTCAAATAGATTCAAAACGCTAATAAGGGTGGGAGCGTACGCCTTACTATGGTCGCTTTGGCTATGTAGAAACGATTTGGTTTTTAATGACAAAAATGCTTCTCCTCTGCAGGTTATTTTCCGTTGTACGCACTCGCTTCGTATGTGGTCTATGCTACAACGTGCGGAGTACCTACCGCTATTCAAGGCGGTGTGTACGCGATTGGAGCAGGTGGCTATGGAGGTTTTTACCCAACATGGGTGGCAGCATAATCTCCGGATCGGTCCACCAACCGTTTCGACATAGGCATAGTGTCGGTCTATAGGACTCTACTGTTGCCGAATTGTCGGGGTTTTTTTCTTGTCAGCTTTTTTTTGGCTGTGTGCATCCTAGTTATGCAGAGGCTGGGTGGTACTCTAAGTGCTTTGTATCGCTTGATGCTACATTTTGAGATAATAAAAACGCCCTTTATCAAAAAAAATCTGGCAAACATAGTCACAATCCAAACAGCCCCTGTTAGCCACACTTTGGCTTGTCTCAGGAAATCTTGTCACATTTTTTGTGTTTATGACATGTGAGATTCACTTCTTATAAAAAAATTATTGCTTTATGTGTGGCTTAAAACCAAACACTAACCTAACTTAATTAAACTTATCTAAGGTGGGATGTGGCAAAGTGTGGTAAAATGTGGCTAAAACTCAAACAGCCCCTACAATCTTAGATAAATTTGAAGCCTCTAGACGTACACAAACGCGGTCCAGGCGTGTCCTCCTTTGTAACTATAACCCCAATTTTTAAAACATCAAGTCAATCACACATGTTTAAACATAAAATTTATTCAAAGCGCGCAATTGAAACATAAGAGCAATTCCAACCGGCCGATCTAAATGTACGACGATTTTTTTAAGTACAGACGCAAGCGCTCGTATAAACGCGAATACACTCGCATCTATGAACGCACGCACGCACATCGGGATTTGAATCCTGATGGGCTAGGGGTACCAGTGTTCACCTAACCAGCCCTACCATAGGTTGGTTCGCGACGGACGGCGACTTTGTCCGTTCTTTATCCGTTTGGGTCGGCCTGGCGGACACTCATGTCCGCTTTCGTGTTGGGTTGGCACTTGCGTCCAACGCTGGCCCGACCCATTTTTGAGGTCATGCGAAAAAAATAGCTTAAATATATTGAAAATAAAAAATGTTAATTAAACATTAATGCCGGACACAAAGGGCGACGAGAGTTCACGAGTCCACTTTGCACTAAATAAAAACAGTTAATAAAACTAAAAACTAGGAGGAGGCATGCTGCCCTAGGCATCCTCGTCGTCCTCGTCGGGGCTGGTGAGGTCGATGAGCGTTGGTGCCAGGCCAGCCCAGGGGAACGCCGTCTCCTAGGCTATGGCGACGTCCTCCGCCGCTGGCTATATCGCCGCCGGCTGGGCTGCCCCACCGCGGGCACGGCGCTCCTCCGTCGCGTCGCGCTCCAAGTACTCGAGCCGCTCGCCCTCGCGGCGCCCTCCTCCAGCCAGCGCTGCCGCCATTGCTCGAGGTAGATTTGCTCCTACGCCAGCGTCGCCCCAAGCTAGACGGGCGGCACACTGACCCACTCGCGCACGCACCCGTCCCATGTGTAGCGCTCGGGCTTGACGAGGGTCAGCGTTGGCTCAGCCTTGGCGGGGGACGGCGACATCAGCGACGGCACGACGCAGTCGCGCGGTAGCAGAGAGCGTGATGGCCTCCGACAGGCGCGCCTAGTACGCCACCTCCTCCTCCGCCTTTCGCTGCTCTTCCTCCTCGCTTTCATGGAGGGCAACTGCCAGCGCCGCTTGGTAGGCGACCTCCTCCTCCTGGTCCTTGTCGCGCACGACGAGGGATGGCGGGGTGCCAGTGTCAGGACCCCGACTCGATGTCACATCGATCTAGCCTGTAGCACCTCATATCACTTTGCGGCCTCACGCACGGTATCCCCACGGGTGTCGCCTTACCTTTGCCCGGGACCGTTTGCGCCTTTTGGCTCACGTATATGATAGTGTCGCTAGCATCCATATGATAAGGAGCCCGGGCTGACATGACTAGTCGTAAACCCAAAGTGGCACAGACTTACAGGGACAGGCATCCATGACCCAGCATCGAACGTGTCGGTCATCAGCGAGTGAATCCAGGCTGTAGCACTGGGCTAGCAGGACTCCGGTGAACCGGGCTGTAGCGGGCTAACAGGACTCCGGTATTCATCGCGTGACATTTCCCCGAAGGGACAGACACAGGAACGAAGAAGGACACATGCCGGCCAGCCTAAGTGTTCCGGAGCAGTAGCAAGCTACCATGGCTCAGTGGAAACACTAGGAGACATTTCCCGGTAAGAGAGGCTACTAAAGATAAACAACTAGATGGTCAGATCCCACACATACCAAGCATTTCAATAACATACACACAATATGCTCGATATGTGCAAATACAACATGGCATCACAACATGACTCTACAAATCAAGTATTTATTCATTAGGCTCCGAGGAGCGAGATATTACAAACATAGGTCTCATGACCCAACATTCAGAGTATACAAGTCAAAGCACAAGCGGAAACTATCATGTCTGAGTACAGACCACTATAAATGAAAAAGGCTGAGAAGCCTGACTATCTACCAGATCCTGCCGAGGGCACAAGATCGTAGCTGAGGTATCAAGCTAAACGTCGAAGTCCACGTGGAACTACTAGTGAGACTGAAGTCTCTCTGCAAAAACATAAAATAGGCAAACGTGAGTACAAATGTACCCAGCAAGACTTACATCAGAACTATCTACATATGCATCGTTATCAACAAAGGGGATGGTGGAGTTTGACTGCAGCAAGCCAGCTTTGACTCGGTGGCTAACCTGAACTACGACTGCAATGCAACTTTTTGAGGTGGCGCACACGAGTCCACATATTCACCATATCAATACACCACTATGGATCCGCTCCCGTCTCCCTACGAGAACGCCATCCATAGCACTCACGCTTATCTTGCGTATTTTAGGGTATCCACTTTCACTTGTCTATGAACTGATATAAGCAACCCAGAAGTCCTTTACCGCGGACACGGCTATTCGAATAGATCATATTAACCCTGCAGGGGTGTACTTCTTCACACACGCTCTCACCACTTACCGCCGTTTACACGACATGTACTCGGCAACCTTCAAGCGGAAGCCCAACGTGGGTGTCGGCCACGGCCTGCCTAATCACCTAAGTCTCTAGTCCAGGTTTATCGCCTATTCGGGTTCCATCCATGAGGAGATCCGGCCGGAGTTTCGCTCACAGCCCCAAACGATGTGAACAGGGTTCCCGAGACACCAAACGGGCGCCCGGTACACCGTGCCACGTGCCTACCGCATCACAGCCCACCCCTACGGTCAGCGCTGCCCACGGCCTCCAGCATACTACAAACACCAGAAACTACTTGCAACTCCTGGACAGAGGACAAGGGTGATCAAGAAGCCGAGAGGGTCCATTGGTTTCGGGCCCAATGCGTGGTAGTAGCTGAATCATGGATCACAAACACAGAACTCAGTTCCTGAGGACGGCTGCAATGAGACAACCCACCATGTACTCCTACATGGCCTCTCACCGCTACCTTTACCAAATCGTGTTCACACGCTTAGCTCACACACCGTAGGACATGTTCACACACCTCTGATTCATCCCCGATGATTCAGACCCGACTCAACTCTAAGCAGTAGCAGGCATGACAAACAAGCATGAATGAGTAGGCACAACAGGGCTCAAACAACTCCTACTCATGCTAGTGGGTTTCATCTATTTACTGTGGAATGACAGGTCATGCAGAGGATAAAGGGGTTCAGCTACCGCAGCAAGTAACAGATGAATCGGTGTTGTCCTAATGCAGTAAAAGAGAGCAGGAGCGAGAGAGTAGGATTGTATCGGAATGAACAAGGGGGTTTTGCTTGCCTGGCACTTCTGAAGATAACATTGAGTCTTCATCAGTGTCAACGATCACGTCATCGGTATCACGTCTATCGAGAGGGGACAAATACCGGCAACACAGAAAGGAACACAATCAATGCAATGCACAATATGATGCATGATCATGACATGGCAAAATGAATGTGTTTTGAGCTAATGCAACTAAAACCAGATTAAATGAAGTTGGTTTGAATCCAAGATTCAAATTCAAACTCCATATATGATTATTTAAATGCCCTTTAATTGATTTGTGCTAAACAGCAGCTATAAGTTGTTCTAACATGCATGAAAATGGTACAGATGGATTCCTTGAATTTTTCTGATAATTTTTCATATATAATTTATTAAATTTGGAGTTACGGTTAATTTTCTATGGATTTTGGAAGTTTATATAATTTTCTGGAATTTATAAATCATTTAATAATTATCTAAATTCCAGAAAGGAATTATTGCGTCAGCACTAGGTCATGCTGACCTCAGCATAGTCAACAGGGGCTGGTCCGGGTCAAACCTGACCAGTGGGGCCCACTGGTCAGTGACAGGGGGTTAACAGGGGTTTATTTAGTTTAATTAAAAGATTAGGACAAAAGGGCCCACATGTCATTGTCCGCAGGGGGGTTATTTAATTAAATTAAACTAACTAATTAACAGGGGGCTGGCCCCACCTGTCATCGACCCAGGGGGGGGTTACGCCGTGGTCAGGTGGTCAACCCCACCGGCGGCTTGACGCCGGCGAGGCCAGCCGCGGTGGCGAGCCTCGGGTTTTGCCCCCAGGGCTCAGTTTGGCGCGCGGAGCACAGCTTCGGGATGCGGACGCTCGTCCGCATCCAACTGTGGTGGTGGCGCGGCCGGGGAGTGGCCGGAGTGGTGCCGGCGACGAGCTCGGCGGCGGCCGAAGCTCGGGTGCAAGTGGGGATGGGGCTGCGGTGCGCAAACGAGCGCGGCGAGGTTTCACGGAGGCTCTACGCGATGCGGGGAGCGCGTTGGGCGCATGCCCGGGACCAAATGGTCACCGGAGCTACGCCGACGTTGAGCTCAGGCGGCGGCGCGTTTCGGCCATAAAGGGGGCGACGGCTACGGCGATCAAATGAAGCGGGGAAGAGGGGGAAAGGGTGGAGGAGCTCACAGCGATCACGAAGAGGGGCTCGGCTTGCTCGGGGACGGCCGGAGTTCCACGAATTTGGACGACGGCGACCGGCGGTGCAGAGGAAGAAGATGGCGTCGGTGAGGATGTTCGGGGCTTCTGGAGGGGCGTGGCTCGGTGGAAAAGGAGGAGGGGGTCGAGACGAAGCTCGAGGGCGTATCGGAGAGGCTGCGGGATGGCTGCGGCCGCGGTAGCGGCGTCGGCGGCGACGAGCTCCGCTCGGTCGCGGGAGGGAGAGGGAGCAGAGGAGAGGATGGGGACGAGAGAGTGAGCGACGGGTTCCAGGAGGGGTGCGTGGCGTCGCTAGAGAGGCCGGGGGAGAAGCAGGAGGTGGCCGGAAGCAGGAGGTGGCCGGGGCGCGTGGCCGCGTGCGCCGGGCGCGTGCCCGTCCTCCTGGCAGAGGAGGAAGGCGACAGGGGAGGCGCTGGTGGGCTGGGCCGGCCAGGGGGGGGGAGCTGGGCCGGCTCGTGGCGCCAGGTAAGCTGGGCTTCTCTCTCTCTTTTTTTATTTCTATTTTAGTTACTGTTTTCTATTTTCTGTAATTGTGTTTGGATTTATTAAAAATGCCAGAGCATTTCCAAAAATCATGCAACTGACTGTGACCACTGTTTGGAATATTTCCAGCAGTAAACATTTCAGTTTGTGATTATTTGAGCATTTAAAATATTATTAGCAATTAAATGCCCAAATGCAAATACTATATAATTTAATTCAAAAATCCAGGGATAGCCTATAATTATGTTCATCATTTTTTTGGAAGAGGTTTTCACCTCTAACAGAAATTATGAACATTTCCAAAGGGCATTCTGGGTTATTGAAAATATTTTTATTGAACCTAGTTAAATTTCATTTGGTACTAGGGTTTCAACAATCCCCATTTCAAATTTCTTTGGAATTTAAACATGATGGCATGATGAACAAGCAAGGTCAAGCAAGGGCTGAACTGGGGCTGTGACAACTCACCCCCACTAAACAAGAATCTCGTCTCGAGATTCAGGCGTAGGGTAAGGTGAAAGGTAAACGCAACTAGTATAATCTTCACGATCCAGGGTGCACTTCAGTTGAACGTTGATTCATTCACCATCATTGTCTTGATGTCTTGCTCTGAGAAATCCTGCCAACATGACATGGAGGGAAGAAGGAGACTCTAGAAGGGTCGATCTTCTCGAAGATCGAACAATTCACGGAATGAGATATAACAGTATCTCTCGAGCTGAGAGACGAAGCATACCTCTAGAGGGATGGAGTGGAGCAGGTGACGAGGTTCACTAGGTGGACAACAAATTCATACCTAAGAAGGTGGCAAACGATGGTCAACGTAGCGAGGAGTTGAGTTGCCATGATACCACGACGAAACATCCTGAAGGAGGGTGATTCGTAGATTATCCCCTTAAGTGGCAAAAGAATTACCTTTGATTCAGAGATCATTGAAACTCTTTAAACCAGCCTAAGACAAATCTCGAGCGATCGTTTGGAGGGGGTCGGCAGAATGGCATACTCAAACTTGGATGATGTGGATTACCTTGTTGAAGACAACGTAATGGATGATTTTTTTGCTTATCACCGGAAATGGAAGAGACCCGTGGTAGAATGGCACATTGGCGGTGCAAGCTGGGAGCAAAATGCAAATGCTGGGAATGATTCTGGTAACTGGGGAAAAACCCAACAATAGAGAGTGATTTCACTGTTTGAAGAGGTCATAGCATTTCCGAGGAAGTTGAGAGCAAACCTAGTTAGTGTCGACGGTAACACGTAGCGCTTGTGCGTGCTCTCAAGAACTTGAGCAATTCCACAATCATCAAGGTTTTACCAATATCCGTGTCAAGGATCCTGGCAACACAACTTGCTACCATAATGGCTAATGATGGATGATGCAGATGCAAAGGAAGATAACACCTTCTCAGATTTCACCTTAGCGGGGCCAAGGAAATAAAAATCTGGATGATCGACCGAGAGACATTTAGCACTCCGCTTCTAATGTTCTCCTTGATGTGCTAGTGTAACCCACCCATAGATATGGTTTGATATCTAGAACATCAAGTAAAAAGGTCGGACTTCGGAACACAGAAATCCATAGGGGCAACTAGGGAGTAATCCTACGAAATCCCTATGGGGAGGTGGCCAACTTCCTCAATCAAGATATTATAATAACAGGTCTTCCGGCTGGGTGTGTTGGCCACGACATCCACTTTACCGGTTATCGCGCGACCAATATTATAATTCTTGGGAAATATTCCAACCATCATGTCTGCCTGAGATTCAGATCTGGTTGGTGTCAGGATATTCCAGACTCATCGAGTCTAGGAAGAAAAACGGAAGTTTGCAACACAATCGACGAGATGACGTTGCGAGATTCTCGGGAAATGAATTACGATAGCAAGCTCCAAAACATGAGCTGGTTCTGCTACAACATGTGAACACGTTGTCCCAGACAAGCATGACCACAAAGTAGTCTTATAATAAAACACTACCGAGTTCAGGAGGGGAACCATCATCGAGGATATCGAAGTCCTTGCATAAGGCATGCTCTTAAGAAGAAACTTCTTCTCCTTGAACAAATCAATCAGTGGCTTGGTGTGCTCGGAACACATATGGAATGAAGGTTGCAAGTCTCCAAACCATAGAATACTTCGCACATATGCATGACTGACTTGGGATGATTCCAGAGGAAGCAAAACTAACTTCCTCAAATTCACGGCGGCAACTTTCACCAAATGCACGTGTATACGAGGAAGTCACTCCTTTCATCAAACAAATACTTCATGAGCTAGCATGAAGAAAATGCTTCAAAAGTTTCCAACACTAACTTGTTGTCCAACAAGACCATGGAGGAGATAAGGATGCTGTCAATGGACTCAACAACAATTCATCTAGGTTTCCTTTTAAAAGGAATTCCATAGTTAAGTGAACACGGTGATAGCATTGGTCAGACCAAAGATGTAATGGTGTATGCTCGAGGGATCAACCACGAGTAAGACAACATTACGAACATCGTTGGTTCTGACTTGATTTGACGATAGCCCACACTCAAATCAAAAGATTGATAAGACAATAGGTCCAGCAACTGATCACAGGGACCAATCGATGAAGATATCATCTTTCTTCAACACACACTACACAAGAATATCCTTTTGGAACGAACTAAGTCAGGCAAGCTTTTATCTTCCAACTCTCCAAGTTGTTGTCTAGCTTAACCAACTAGCTCAGGGATATCTAACACCGATTCTTGGAGAGAAGGTGGTTCACAAGAAACCAACTTGATCACGAACTCAACATAGCGGTCAGGTGACAACCCGGTAACACCTCCAAGAAGATATTTGGAAAGTCACGGACCACCGGTGTGTTACTAAGCTCGAGAACAATCTTGCTTTTGAGGGCAAGACGATATGATCAAATGAGTGAGGACTTGCCAAGACCCTAACTCATCAATCGAAGGGTGCATCGAAATAAGGACTAGGTAGCACGATCAGTCTTAGAAGGATGATTCGAAAACCAACATACTAAGAATGAAATTATTATCCTTTAACTACCAAGCAACAGAGTTGCTAGCAGTATTGATTTCACACATCACAATTCATTTGTCGGTATTCCGGTTGCATCAACACGGAACCGAGGAATGAAAAAGGATGGCGAGAAGTATCACTATGTCAAGAATTCACAAAAGGTGGTGCAATTCTCATGAAATTCCTGCCATAAAGAAGGTAATACTTCAGGGTAGAGCAGACCAGAAGCTGGATTGTAACTTGATCTGCGGAACACAACTACTTTGACCCAATCCTAGATATGGATGAGGTACTGGAGTTTGTTTCTCCTAGTCATTCAGGACGGAATGGCTTGACGGGCCACAAGAGTAATAGGCATCGACAAACGAACGCACGCATACTCTTGACTATCAATTGATAGACGAAGGTCAGTAGACAACTAAAGAGAACAACTCAAAGGAACATATAACTTTCTGAGTTGTGGATGCATAGATTAGTATGTCGAACCAAGTTCAACATATTTCTTCCGGATAACCCATGCAGAAAGGTAGAACTGGCAGAGTCACGATTTATGAATGGAGAACTCCTCAAGAATAATCCTGTTGTGATATTTCAGTTCAACGAGGAACTTCTGCCATAAGTAGTTCATGGTATTTGGAAGAAGAAGATACCACGGACCTCAAGGACTATCGCAAAGGTTACTAATATCCTGAAGGCACTAACAATTACTATCAACACGAAGTAGGTGGAGTGAATCTCGGGTTCAAGAACCCAGGAACAGAATACCTATTACTAAGTAGCATCACGGAATGCTTTCGAGGATAAAGGCCAGAATCATCACACTGGGACACCAATCATGGCTAAATTACTAGGTGATCCCCTAAGACACCTAGGGTCATAATAATAGCTCCAACATAAAGGTCGAGGCAGTAGAATACCTCAACTCAACAATTAGTGTGATTGAGCTGGCATAAAGGAGCATCGAAACCAGAGGGAAAGGATTTTGCAAATGCATCAGACTATTTAGAAACCTGGAATGACTCGGACAGCATAACGGCTGTAAATGCTCAGAAAAGATTTGAGACATTCACAAAAATGGTGGCATAACCACTCAGAAGCACAATATCAAGGTCTCGAGATCAACAGTTAACATACAGAAGTAGAAACTGAACTCAAGCTTAGAACCATCAATCCTACAAGTCTGCAGATTAGTAACACGTGATCCTGATAGAAAGAAGAGATAGCCTAGTTCTTAATCCCCGTAGAAGAGAAGATGATGACTCAGATCAGAAGGCCATGAGGTATAAGGAGTAAAAAGAGCCTTACGTTCCATCCCACAATCAATTCCCTTATATAACTAAAGAATTTCTAGACTCAACTTCGACCAGTTTGGCTTGGTAATCCTACAGGCAGTCAAGCTCTGATACCAACGCTGTCAGGACCCCGACTCGATGTCACATCGATCTAGCCTGTAGCACCTCATATCACTTTGCGGCCTCACGCACGGTATCCCCACGGGTGTCGCCTTACCTTTGCCCGGGACCGTTTGCGCCTTTTGGCTCACGTATATGATAGTGTCGCTAGCATCCATATGATAAGGAGCCCGGGCTGACATGACTAGTCGTAAACCCAAAGTGGCACAGACTTACAGGGACAGGCATCCATGACCCAGCATCGAACGTGTCGGTCATCAGCGAGTGAATCCAGGCTGTAGCACTGGGCTAGCAGGACTCCGGTGAACCGGGCTGTAGCGGGCTAACAGGACTCCGGTATTCATCGCGTGACATTTCCCCGAAGGGACAGACACAGGAACGAAGAAGGACACATGCCGGCCAGCCTAAGTGTTCCGGAGCAGTAGCAAGCTACCATGGCTCAGTGGAAACACTAGGAGACATTTCCCGGTAAGAGAGGCTACTAAAGATAAACAACTAGATGGTCAGATCCCACACATACCAAGCATTTCAATAACATACACACAATATGCTCGATATGTGCAAATACAACATGGCATCACAACATGACTCTACAAATCAAGTATTTATTCATTAGGCTCCGAGGAGCGAGATATTACAAACATAGGTCTCATGACCCAACATTCAGAGTATACAAGTCAAAGCACAAGCGGAAACTATCATGTCTGAGTACAGACCACTATAAATGAAAAAGGCTGAGAAGCCTGACTATCTACCAGATCCTGCCGAGGGCACAAGATCGTAGCTGAGGTATCAAGCTAAACGTCGAAGTCCACGTGGAAACTACTAGTGAGACTGAAGTCTCTCTGCAAAAACATAAAATAGGCAAACGTGAGTACAAATGTACCCAGCAAGACTTACATCAGAACTATCTACATATGCATCGTTATCAACAAAGGGGATGGTGGAGTTTGACTGCAGCAAGCCAGCTTTGACTCGGTGGCTAACCTGAACTACGACTGCAATGCAACTTTTTGAGGTGGCGCACACGAGTCCACATATTCACCATATCAATACACCACTATGGATCCGCTCCCGTCTCCCTACGAGAACGCCATCCATAGCACTCACGCTTATCTTGCGTATTTTAGGGTATCCACTTTCACTTGTCTATGAACTGATATAAGCAACCCAGAAGTCCTTTACCGCGGACACGGCTATTCGAATAGATCATATTAACCCTGCAGGGGTGTACTTCTTCACACACGCTCTCACCACTTACCGCCGTTTACACGACATGTACTCGGCAACCTTCAAGCGGAAGCCCAACGTGGGTGTCGGCCACGGCCTGCCTAATCACCTAAGTCTCTAGTCCAGGTTTATCGCCTATTCGGGTTCCATCCATGAGGAGATCCGGCCGGAGTTTCGCTCACAGCCCCAAACGATGTGAACAGGGTTCCCGAGACACCAAACGGGCGCCCGGTACACCGTGCCACGTGCCTACCGCATCACAGCCCACCCCTACGGTCAGCGCTGCCCACGGCCTCCAGCATACTACAAACACCAGAAACTACTTGCAACTCCTGGACAGAGGACAAGGGTGATCAAGAAGCCGAGAGGGTCCATTGGTTTCGGGCCCAATGCGTGGTAGTAGCTGAATCATGGATCACAAACACAGAACTCAGTTCCTGAGGACGGCTGCAATGAGACAACCCACCATGTACTCCTACATGGCCTCTCACCGCTACCTTTACCAAATCGTGTTCACACGCTTAGCTCACACACCGTAGGACATGTTCACACACCTCTGATTCATCCCCGATGATTCAGACCCGACTCAACTCTAAGCAGTAGCAGGCATGACAAACAAGCATGAATGAGTAGGCACAACAGGGCTCAAACAACTCCTACTCATGCTAGTGGGTTTCATCTATTTACTGTGGAATGACAGGTCATGCAGAGGATAAAGGGGTTCAGCTACCGCAGCAAGTAACAGATGAATCGGTGTTGTCCTAATGCAGTAAAAGAGAGCAGGAGCGAGAGAGTAGGATTGTATCGGAATGAACAAGGGGGTTTTGCTTGCCTGGCACTTCTGAAGATAACATTGAGTCTTCATCAGTGTCAACGATCACGTCATCGGTATCACGTCTATCGAGAGGGGACAAATACCGGCAACACAGAAAGGAACACAATCAATGCAATGCACAATATGATGCATGATCATGACATGGCAAAATGAATGTGTTTTGAGCTAATGCAACTAAAACCAGATTAAATGAAGTTGGTTTGAATCCAAGATTCAAATTCAAACTCCATATATGATTATTTAAATGCCCTTTAATTGATTTGTGCTAAACAGCAGCTATAAGTTGTTCTAACATGCATGAAAATGGTACAGATGGATTCCTTGAATTTTTCTGATAATTTTTCATATATAATTTATTAAATTTGGAGTTACGGTTAATTTTCTATGGATTTTGGAAGTTTATATAATTTTCTGGAATTTATAAATCATTTAATAATTATCTAAATTCCAGAAAGGAATTATTGCATTAGCACTAGGTCATGCTGACCTCAGCATAGTCAACAGGGGCTGGTCCGGGTCAAACCTGACCAGTGGGGCCCACTGGTCAGTGACAGGGGGTTAACAGGGGTTTATTTAGTTTAATTAAAAGATTAGGACAAAAGGGCCCACATGTCATTGTCCGCAGGGGGGTTATTTAATTAAATTAAACTAACTAATTAACAGGGGGCTGGCCCCACCTGTCATCGACCCAGGGGGGGGTTACGCCGTGGTCAGGTGGTCAACCCCACCGGCGGCTTGACGCCGGCGAGGCCAGCCGCGGTGGCGAGCCTCGGGTTTTGCCCCCAGGGCTCAGTTTGGCGCGCGGAGCACAGCTTCGGGATGCGGACGCTCGTCCGCATCCAACTGTGGTGGTGGCGCGGCCGGGGAGTGGCCGGAGTGGTGCCGGCGACGAGCTCGGCGGCGGCCGAAGCTCGGGTGCAAGTGGGGATGGGGCTGCGGTGCGCAAACGAGCGCGGCGAGGTTTCACGGAGGCTCTACGCGATGCGGGGAGCGCGTTGGGCGCATGCCCGGGACCAAATGGTCACCGGAGCTACGCCGACGTTGAGCTCAGGCGGCGGCGCGTTTCGGCCATAAAGGGGGCGACGGCTACGGCGATCAAATGAAGCGGGGAAGAGGGGGAAAGGGTGGAGGAGCTCACAGCGATCACGAAGAGGGGCTTGGCTTGCTCGGGGACGGCCGGAGTTCCACGAATTTGGACGACGGCGACCGGCGGTGCAGAGGAAGAAGATGGCGTCGGTGAGGATGTTCGGGGCTTCTGGAGGGGCGTGGCTCGGTGGAAAAGGAGGAGGGGGTCGAGACGAAGCTCGAGGGCGTATCGGAGAGGCTGCGGGATGGCTGCGGCCGCGGTAGCGGCGTCGGCGGCGACGAGCTCCGCTCGGTCGCGGGAGGGAGAGGGAGCAGAGGAGAGGATGGGGACGAGAGAGTGAGCGACGGGTTCCAGGAGGGGTGCGTGGCGTCGCTAGAGAGGCCGGGGGAGAAGCAGGAGGTGGCCGGAAGCAGGAGGTGGCCGGGGCGCGTGGCCGCGTGCGCCGGGCGCGTGCCCGTCCTCCTGGCAGAGGAGGAAGGCGACAGGGGAGGCGCTGGTGGGCTGGGCCGGCCAGGGGGGGGAGCTGGGCCGGCTCGTGGCGCCAGGTAAGCTGGGCTTCTCTCTCTCTTTTTTTTATTTCTATTTTAGTTACTGTTTTCTATTTTCTGTAATTGTGTTTGGATTTATTAAAAATGCCAGAGCATTTCCAAAAATCATGCAACTGACTGTGACCACTGTTTGGAATATTTCCAGCAGTAAACATTTCAGTTTGTGATTATTTGAGCATTTAAAATATTATTAGCAATTAAATGCCCAAATGCAAATACTATATAATTTAATTCAAAAATCCAGGGATAGCCTATAATTATGTTCATCATTTTTTTGGAAGAGGTTTTCACCTCTAACAGAAATTATGAACATTTCCAAAGGGCATTCTGGGTTATTGAAAATATTTTTATTGAACCTAGTTAAATTTCATTTGGTACTAGGGTTTCAACAATCCCCATTTCAAATTTCTTTGGAATTTAAACATGATGGCATGATGAACAAGCAAGGTCAAGCAAGGGCTGAACTGGGGCTGTGACAGCCAGCCCGCATGTGTTGGAGCCGCGTCGGCGCTGCTCCTTGTGCTCGAACACGAACCAGACCTCCCAATCGGGAGAGTCTTCTACGTAGGCGGGGTTGAGACGCTACTCCGACGTCAGCTGCTACCGTCGGCGCCGCACCTCCTCCACGTGCGCCCACGCCGACTGCGACACCGCCGGCACTGGGATCCTCTCTGGATCCAAATGCCAGTCATATGGCAGCGTGATGTCGGGGTACGGGAGGGGGATGCGATGCTCCCAGTGCCACCTCGCCTAGTGCACTGGGATGCTTATTCGCTGCCTAGGCGGGTGGGAAGACATCGGCGAAGGCGGGGGAGCGCGCGCGAAGGACCGGCGAGGGCCTTGCCCTTGTTCTTGCCGGCGAAGAAGCCGATGGTGGCTAGCACTACAAAAAACACTTCCATGATGATACGTATTTGTCACAGTAGGTCACGTTTTCTGTCATGCGTGTACATCCATGATGATTTTATGACAGAATCAAGATAGTCATATTTGTGCTATGGTAGAAGTGTTCCATGCCAATACTCAAATTATCATCACGAAAAGTGTCCACTTTCATGATGTTAAATGGCGCGTCATGGAAGTGCTTTCGTCAAGGGTAACCGACACGTGACATCCATTGTAAGGGGTCGCCGTTAAGCTATGGGGTCCGGTTTTGGATCTGATAACCCGTTAACAGCTATGACCAATCGCGATTTTCCACATGTAAAATTCTCATTGGTTGAAGGAACCACATGTCAGCTCCGCGTTGGGACAAATGTCAACCGTCCAATGGACAGGAGGCTCCCATGAAACTCGACACGTGCCACAGCCCAACAGTGGCCCATTGAGGTTAAAAAGGCCGGCCCACTTAACTTGGTCAAAGTTAACGAGTCGGCTGATACGTCTCCGATGTATCTATAATTTATGAAGTATTGATGCCATGTTTGCAACAATTTCATATGGCTTTGGTATGTTTTGATTAGAAACCGGACTGAAGTTGTTTTCAGTGGAGCTACCATGGTGTCGTTTTTTGTGCAAAAATAAAAGTTCTCGGAATGGGCTGAAAATTTACAGTGATTTTTGCTACCTCTTGAGCATGTGTTGGTTTTCCCTTGAAGAGGAAAGGGTGATGCAGCACAGTAGCGTAAGTATTTCCCTCGGTTTTTGAGAACCAAGGTATCAATCCAGTAGGAGATAACACACAAGTCACCTAGTACCTGCACAAACAAACAAGAACCTCACAACCAACGTGATAAAGGGGTTGTCAATGCCTTCACGGTCACTTACGAGAGTGAGATCTGATAGAGATAATAAGATAAATATTTTTGGTATTTTTGTTATATAGATTGGAAAATAAATATTGCAAAATAAACGGTAATAGAAATAACAAGTTGATAGGAAAATAATATGATGGAAGATAGACCCGGGGGCCATAGGTTTCACTAGTGGCTTCTCTCAAGATAGCAAATTCTACGGTGGTGAACAAATTACTGTCGAGCAATTGATAGAAAAGTGCATAGTTATGAGAATATCTAGGCATGATCATGTATATAGGCATCAGGTCCGTGACAAGTAGACCGAAACGATTCTGCATCTACTTCTATTACTCCACACATCAACCACTATCCAGCATGCATCTAGAGTATTCAGTTCATAAGAACAGAGCAACGCATTAAACAAGATGACTTGATGTAGAGGGATAAACTCAAGATATATGATATAAACCCCATCTTTTTATCCTCGATGGCAACAATACAATATGTGCCTTGCTGCCCCTGCTGTCACTGGGAAAGGACACCGCAAGATTGAACCCAAAGCTAAGCAATTCTCCCATTGCAAAACGATCAATCTAGTAGGCCAAACCAAACTGATAATTCGAAGAGACTTGCAAAGATATTTAAATCATGCATAAAAGATTTCAAAGAAGAATCAAATACTTTTCATAGATAATCTTGATCATAACCCCACAATTCATTGGATCTCGACAAACACACCGCAAAAAGAATTACATAGAATAGATCTCCAAGAGAATCGCGAGGAGAACTTTGTATTGAGATCCAAAGAGAGAGAAGAAGCCATCTAGCTAATAACTATGGACCCGAAGGTCTGCGGTAAACTACTCACACATCATCGAAGAGGCTATGGTGTTGATGTAGAAGCCCTCCGGGATCGATTCCCCCTCCGGGAGAGCGCTGGAAAAGGCCCCTAGATGGTATCTCACAGGTACAGAAGGTTGCGACAGTGGAAATAGGGTTTCGTGGTGCTCCTGGATGTTTTCGGGGTATATGGGTATATATAGGAGGAAGAAGTACGTCGGTGGAGCTGCGAGGGGCCCATGAGGATGGGGGCGCGCCTCCCTGCCTCGTGGCCTCCTCACTTCTTTCTTGACATAGAATCCAAGTCTCGTGGATCACATTAGTTCCAAAAATAACTCTCCCAAAGGTTTCATTCCGTTTGGATTCCGTTTGATATTCCTTTTCTGCGAAACACTGAAATAGGCAAAAAAACAACAATTTGCACTGGGCCTTTGGTTAGTAGGTTAGTCCCAAAAATAATATAAAAAGGTAAATTAAAGCCCATTAAACATCCAAAACAGATAATATAATAGCATGGAACAATAAAAAATTATAGATACGCCGGAGACGTATCAACCGTCCCCAGGCATAAGTCATGCTCGCCCTCGAGTAGGTAAATGATAAAAACAGAATTTTTGATGTGGAATGCAACCTAGCATAGTTCTCAATGTAATTTTCTTTATTGTGGCATGAATGTTCAGATCCGAAAGATTCAAGACAAAAGTTTAATATTGACATAAAAATAATAATACTTCAAGCATACTAACAAAGCAATCATGTCTTCTCAAAATAACATGGCCAAAGAAAGTTATCCCTACAAAATCATACAGTCTGGCTATGCTCTATCTTCACCACACAAAATATTTAAATCATACACACCCCCGATGACAAGCCAAGCAATTGTTTCATACTTTTGGTGTTCTCAAACTTTTTCAATCTTCACGCAGTAAATGAGCGTGAGTCATGGACATAGCATTATAGATGGAATAGAATGGTGGTTATGGAGAAGACAAAAAGGAGAAGATAGTCTCACATCAACTAGGCGTATCAACGGGCTATGGAGATGCCCATCAATAGATATCAATGTGAGTGAGTAGGGATTGCCATGCAACGGATGCACTAGAGCTATAAGTGTATGAAAGCTCAAAAAGAAACTAAGTGGGTGTGCATCCAACTTGCTTGATCACGAAGACCTAGGGCACTTTGAGGAAGCCCATCATTGGAATATACAAGCCAAGTTCTATAATGTAAAATTCCCACTAGTATATGAAAGTGACAACATAGGATACTCTCTATCATGAAGATCATGGTGCTACTTTGAAGCACAAGTGTGGTAAAAGAATAGTAGCATTGTCCCTTCTCTCTTTTTCTCTCATTTTTTGGGTCTTTTCTTTTTTTATGGCCCCTTTTTTTATTTATTTTCATCCGGAGTCTCATCTCGACTTGTGGGGGAATCATAGTCTCCATCATCCTTTCCTCACTTGGGACAATGCTCTAATAATGATGATCATCACACTTTTATTTACTTACAACTCGAAAAATTATAACTCGATACTTAGAACAAAATATGACTCTATGTGAATACCTCTGGCGGTGTACCGGGATGTGCAATGACTCATGAGTGACATGTATGAAAAATTATGAATGGTGGCTTTGCCACAAATACGATGTCAACTACATGATCATGCAAAGCAATATGACAATGATGAAGCGTGTCATAACAAACGAAATGGTGGTAAGTTGCATGTCAATATATCTCAGATGGCTATGGAAATGCCATAATAGGTAGGTATGGTGGATGTTTTAAGGAAGGTAATTTGTGTGTTTATGGTACTGGCGAAAGTTGCGCGGTACTAGAGAGGCTAGCAATGGTGGAAGGGTGAGAGTGCGTATAATCCATGGACTCAACATTAGTCATAAAGAACTCACATACTTATTGCAAAAATATATTAGTTATCGAAACAAAGTACTACGCGCATGCTCCTAGGGGGATAAATTGGTAGGAAAATACCATCGCTCGTCCCCGACCGCCACTCATAAGGAAGAGAATCAATAAATAAAGCATGCTCTGAGTTCATCACATAACGGTTCACCATACGTGCATGCTACGTGAATCACAAACTTTAACACAAGTATTTCTTAAATTCACAACTACTCAACTAGCATAACTCTAATATCACCATCTCTATATCTCGAAACAATCATCAAGTATCAAACTTCTCATAATATTCAATGCACTTTTTATGATAGTTTTTATTATACCCATCTTGGATGCCTATCATATTAAGACTAATTTTATAGCCAAAGCAAATTACCATGCTGTTTTATAAGACTCTCAAAATAATATAAGTGAAGCGTGAGAGGTCAATAATTTCTATACAATAAAACCACCACCGTGCTCTAAAAAGATATAAGTGAAGCAATAGAGCAAAATTTTCTAGCTCAAAAGATATAAGTGAAGCACATAGAGTATTCTAATAAATTCCGATTCATGTGTGTCTCTCCCAAAAGGTGTGTACAGAAAGGATGATTACGGTAAACTAAAAAGCAAAGAATCAAATCATACAAGACGCTTCAAGCAAAACACATATCATGTGGTGAATAAAAATATAGCCTCAAGTAAAGTTACCGATAGACGAAGAGGAAAAAGGGGATGCCTTCCGGGGCATCCCCAAGCTTAGGCTTTTGGTTGTCCTTGAATTTTACCTTGGGGTTCCTTGGGCATCCCCAAGCTTAGGCTCTTGCCACTCCTTATTCTAAAATCCATCAAATCTTTACCCAAAACTTGAAAACTTCACAACACAAAACTCAACAGAAAATCTCATGAGCTCCGTTAGTATAAGAAAACAAACCACCACTTCAAGGTACTGTAATTAACTCATTATTTATTTATATTGGTGTTAAAACTACTGTATTCCAACTTCTCTATGGTTCATACCCCCGATACTAGCCATAGATTCATCAAAATAAGCAAACAACACACGAAAAATAGAATCTATCAAAAACAGAACAGTTTGTAGTAATATGTAGGTTTAGAATACTTCTGTAACCCCAAAAATTCTGAAATAAATTGGTAGACGCAGGAATTTGTCTATTAATCATCTGCAAAAAGAAACAACCTAATTGCACTCTTCAGTAAAAAATGGCAGCAAATCTCGTGAGCGCTAAAGTTTCTGTTTGTTTTACAGCAAGATCACATAAACCCCCCCCCCCCAAGTCTTCCCAAAGGTTCTACTTGGCACAAGCACTAATTAAAAGCATAAAACCACATCTAATCAGAAGCTAGATGAATTATTTATTACTAAACAGAACCAAAAGGCAAGAAACAAAAATAAAATTGGGTTGCGTCCCAACAAGCGCTATCGTTTAAGCCCCTAGCTAGGCATAAAAACAAGAATAGATGTGGATATTGTCATCTTTGGTATGAAATCCATAAGTGGCTCTTATAATAGATTCATAAGGTAATTTAATTTTCTTTCTAGGAAAGTGTTCCATGCCCTTCCTTAACGAAAATTGGAATCTAATATTCCCTTCTTTCGTATCAATAATTGCACCAATCGTTCTAAGGAAAGGTCTACCAGGAATAATAGGACATGTAGGATTGTAATCTATATCAAGAACAATGAAATCTACAGGCACATAATTCCTATTTGCAACAATAAGAACATCATTAATCTTTTCCATAGGTTTCTTAATAGTAGAATCCGCAAGATGCAAATTTAAAGAACACTCATCAAATTCACGCAAACCTAGCACATCACATAAAGTTTTTGGAATCGTGGAAACACTAGCACCCAAATCACATAAAGCAAAGCATTCATGATCTTTAATATTAATTTTAATAGTAGGTTCCCACTTGTAACACCTCGGTAGTCAAGCTACAATAAACACACACTAATGGTGCCATGTCATCGCAATTAATTTTCTTAACCTCACTTTGATCCAAACCGAATTCAAATTTTAATATAAAGTAAAATAATATTTATTCCAACAACAAAACAAAAATGTTCAAATTATTCTATGATTCCCTCTGATCAGTTTTCATGTCTAAACTAACTCCATTTGACTCACAAATAAATTCCAAGTAAATTAATAAATGGTCTAGCAGCAAATAAAATGACCCTCTCAGAATAAACAATTACTTATTTAACTCGAGTTGCCTCCCAACTTTGTGGGTATGCTCAAAATAATGCCTAGTATTTATGTGACAAATTTCATCTACAACAAAATTCATTTGGTGGTCCAACTATTTGTAAAACTGTAAAGAAATAGTTAAACAAACAAAAGGAGGGACCTAAACTAATGGGCACTTCGGCCCATTAAGCAAAACGGTGCAGCCCAAGCCAATGTGGAGGTCTTCCCCTACCCCTGTTCACTTAACAGGGGCGTGGCAGCCATCTGAGGTGCCCTGGCCATGGCTGTCGGTGTGGCAACCATCCGCCACCCCCTGGGCGCGTACAAGGTGACCACCCCTCGACCCCCTTGTCGAAACCCTACCCCCCATACTCTCACTCCCTCCTACCACCCCGAGCTCAACGTCGACGCGCGCTCGTCAATCCCGCGGCCGCCGTGTCTCCTGAGCCACACGGAGACATCTAAAAGCTCCGCCACGCTCGTCTTCGTCGGATGAAGCCACCAGTTCGAGCCGGGGAGCCGTCAATCGTCGGGATCGAGCCTTCTTCCCCGTCGGCCACCGCATGCCTCTCGTCGTCGTGCCGCCCCTCCGGTCCGCCCCCGGCCTCCTCGAGCTCGCCATTAACTCCGGGGTGAGCACCTCCACCGATTCCCCTCCTTTTCTCGTCGAATCAGTCGCCGTAGAACCTGTACATCGCCGCGCCAGAACTCGCGCTCACCGTTGTGGTCGCGCTCACGCGCTTCCTGGTGTTGGAAAACGGCTAACTCTAACTCGGCCCGCACCGTGCCACCCGCTCACCACGCGGTGATCGTGGCCTCACCCCGCTCCCCGCGTAGCTAGCGCACGTCCCTCTAGGAGACTAGCTCCCTTTTGTTGTAACCAACCCAACACATGCGCGTGCTCTCCCGTGTATATAAGGCTATGCCTTCCTTTGTAATGGATACATAGAGATTCTCATCCTTCTTCTTGGCACCAGAGCCATCTTTCCTCCCTGTACCCCATGGCCGGTTCCCATGCCTCTGACGAGGGTTCCGATGCCGGCGAGCAGACCGATGCCGACGTCAATTCTGGCAGCCCACCCCTCCCCAGTGCTACCGCTCTGCTCCCCACTGCTTCCGCACTGCTTCCGCACCACTCCCCATCTAGAGCGCTCCTCCAGCCACCGCTCCGCTGCACCTCACCGTTGCACTACTCGGGGCGGTGACCTCCGATGCCGCGTCGTCCTCCACGGCGCCGCCACCTTCGATCCATGCCATCAACGTCGATGCCCACATCGACTTCAAGCTGGACGTCATCTGTGGCAACTACTCCAAGTGGAGGCGCATCATGTCCTTCATTCTCCGCAAGTCCGGCGTGAAGAGCCACGTCCTCGTCAACCTCGACCTGCACACTCAGACTAAGAAGTGGTGCCACGATGATCTCCAGATCCTCCTCATGATCTACGGTACGATCACGGATGAACTTTACGATGTCATTTCTGCCCAAGATTCCATTGCCTATCATGCCTGGTTTCTCCTCGACGCCTTCTTCCATGATAACCTCGCGGGCCGGGCCATCCACGTCGGCGCCGAGTTTCGCGCCACCATTCAAGGTGGTATGAAGATTACCGAGTACTGCAGGCGCCTCAAGGCGCTCGCGGACTCCCTCGACGACCTTGACGAGCACGTCACCGGCAAGACCCTCACTCTCCAGCTCATCCGCGGCCTCGCTCCTCGGTTCGGTGTCATGGCATCCCTGCTACCGATGTAGGTGCCCTTCCCCACCTTCGTCCAGGCCCGCTCCAGCTTGATGTTAGAGGAAATCAGCTTGGATGCGCGCGCCCGGGCGGAAGGGGCCACCGCCCTCCTCGCCACCCACGGCGGCGGCTCCAGCGGCGGTGGCGGCGGCTCCGGCATCTCCATCCCAGCAGCCCTGGATGGGCTATTTCGCCCCGTGGGGCACCCCTTTCCCACCTGCCGGCCGCGCACCGTGGGTTCCACCGAACGCCGCCGACGTGCTCGGTCCACGGCCCGGGGTTCCACACCACGCCTACCCCATGATCTACAATGTCAACTCGCCACCAACGTACGGCGCCGCACCACCAACCTACGGTGCCCCGCACGCCTACACGCCTCCGCCTACTTCATGGGACACTGGCCACATGCTCAACGCCGCCATGTCCAACATGTCCATCCAGGCTCCAGGCGGCGGCGGCGAGTGGTACCTGGACACCGGCGCATCCAGCCACATCACCAACAATGTGGGTAACTTGAACACGTCTTGTTTTTCTGCAAAGTATCCCTCTATCTTAGTTGGTGACGGCTCCTACATGCCCGTCCTTGCCACGGGCACCGCCTCTCTCCCACCTCGCCCTTTCTCCCTTAATCATGTTCTCTTTGCTCCTTCTGTTGTCAAAAACTTGCTTTCTGTACGACAATTTACTACTGACAATTCTGTCTCAGTTGAGTTTGACCCACATGGCTTTCTTGTGAAGGATCTGGCGAGCAGGACCCCTCTCATGAGGTTAAATAGTTCCACTGGGCTTTATCCTTTCTTCGGCGAATCACCCACGGCTCTCTCCATCGACATCGGCAACTTGTGGCACAGGCGTTTAGGGCACCCTAGTCGTGCTTATCTAGCCAAATTATCTCCTTTTCTTTCTTCATGTAATAAACCCCTACCCCCCTCTGCCATTTGTGAGGCGTGCCAGTTCGGCCGACGGCCCAGGCTTCCCTTCCCCTCCTCTAGTTCCTTTACCACTTCTCCTTTTCAGCTTGTACATTGTGATTTGTGGACATCACCTGTCTCTAGCTGTTCTGGATATGCTTACTATTTAATAATAATGGATGACTTCAGTCATTACTCCTGGACTTTCCCTTTGCGTCACAAATCCGACGCTGCCGATATTCTCATACGCTTTTATGCCTACGCCCTCACCCGATTTCATCTCTATTTACAGTGCATCCAGTGTGATAACGGAGGATAATTCCTCAACACCCGCCTACGCTCTTTTCTCTCTGCCAACGGCATCACCTTGCGCCTCTCTTGCCCTCATACTTCGCCACAGAACGGCAAGGCCGAGCGCGCCATCCGCAGCACCAACGATATCATGCGCACTCTCCTCATCCAAGCACAGATGCCACCCGAATTTTGGGTGGAGAGCCTCAACATCGCCACGCACCTCTTAAACCTTCGTCCTTCTCGCGCCATTGCCCACAACACGCCCTACTTCATGCTCCACGGCGTCGCCCCCACCTACGACCACCTCCGCACGTTCGGATGTCTATGCTACCCTAACCTCTATGCCACCTCCCCCAACAAACTAGCCGCCTGATCGCGCCGCTGCGTCCTCTCGGTCTCCCTCGTGAACACAAGGGCTACCATTGCCTTGACTTGGGAACTCGTCGGGTCATCACGTCCAGACACGTAGTCTTCGACGAAAACCAGTTTCCCTACACACTGGCCACACCCCCTTCACGTGCCACAGAAAATCCCATGCAAATCCTACCTACCTCGTACTATCCAGTCGCACCTACCTCGGGATCGCCGCCTGACCACGCGCCTCCCACGGCTGCTCCCCAACCCGCCCAATGGCCTGACCCCACCTCGGATCTCACACCCGCGGATCCCGCGCGCACCACTCCACCATCCGCTCGGTCCCACCCTGGCCCTACCCTCTCCACCAATCCTAGCTCGACCGAATCCACCTGGTCGGCCACTTCCCGCAGCGACCTGGAGCCATCCCCTCCCACCTCGCCACCTGGCCGACCCCTCCCACCGAGCGCCGTGCCCATTACCCCATGCCGCAATGATCACGCCATGAAAACCCGGGGCAAAGCTGGTTCCCTCCAACCGAAAAATCTCTTCTCCCCCGCTGCTCTCGCCGCCATTCCTGCCTCACCTACCATCTCACCCATACCCGCCACCTACAAACAGGCCCGCCCGGGGGCACTCCCTGGCCGCGCCCGTTCACGCTGCTGCTGCCCCGCGGCGCCCGCTCGCCTGCTCCCGTGCGCTGCTGCTGCTGCTGCATCCGCTTGTTGCTGCTGCTGCTGCTCTTCTGCTCATGCCGCTACTTGCTGCTCTTGCTCCCTGCTACTCTGCGCTGCTGCTTGTCTAGCCGCTGCTCACGGCCGCTCCTAGCTGCTCTGCTGCGGTCGCTCACTACTACGGTTGTCCAAGTACATGGCCGTGCGTGGTGTGTGCGTGCTGTGTGTGTGTTCGTGTTTGCCATGGCCGAGCGCCCGTGCAAGTGTGGTGTGTGATGTGTGTGCGTGAGTGTGTGCGCTGTGTGTGTTCTGTAGGTGTGTGTGATGTGTGTACAACGTGTGTGTGTGGCCGTGTGTGGGGCTGCCCCAAATTAGTTTAGGTCTAATTTAATTAGATAGATTAGTTTTAGGATTACTTTTGCTGTTTAGCTAGTACCAGTATTTAATTAGTGCTAAGTTACTTTAGTAGTAGATGACATGTGGGTCCTCATTTAGATAAGTTAGGTTTATTTATTTGTTTAGGAAAATAGTCTATGACATGTGGGCCAGACATGCCCTTTTGACTAGTCAAATTGACTTGGTCAATTCGGATTAAACTAAATATAATAAATCCAGAAATTTCAGAAAATACTTAAAACTTTGGAAAATCATAGAAAATTAACCATAACTCTGATGAAAAAACTTTGTACATGGAAGTTGCTCAGAACGACGAGACGATTCTGGATACGTAGCCCGTTCGTCCGCCACACATCCCTAGCATAGCGAACACGCAACTTTCCCCCTCTGGTTCATCTGTCCGAAAACACGAAACACCGGAGATATTTTCCCGGATGTTTCCCTCCTTCACCGGTACCACCTCATACCGCGTTAGGGCACCCCTAGCACCGCTACTTGTCATGTCATGAATCGCTATGCATCTGTTTGCTTAATATTTATTGTTTCTTCCCCCTCTTCTCTCGCTAGACACCGAGACCGACACCGCTGCTACCCAGTACGACTACGATGTTGACGACCCCTCTCTTTTGCCAGAGCAACCAGGCAAGCCCCCCTTGATCACCAGATATCGCCTAATCTCTCTCTACTACTTGCATTAGAGTAGTGTAGCATGTTACTGCTTTCTGTTAATCCTATTCTGATGCATAGCCTGTCATTGTTGCTACAACTATTGATACCTTACCTGTAATCCTAAATGCTTAGTATAGGATGCTAGTTTATCATCAGTGGCCCTACATTCTTGTCAGTCTGCCATGCTTTACTATCGGGCCGTGATCACGTCGGGTGTTGATCACGGGTATATATTATATATCTTATACATGATACAGGCGGTGACTAAAGTCGGGTCGGCTCGTTGAGTACCCGCAAGTGATTCCGATGTTGGGGGTTGGAGGGGCAGGTGGTTCCACCCAGGTAGTGATGGGCCTAGGTTCCCGACGGTCCCCGACTGTTACTTTGAGGCGGAGCGATAGGGCAGGCAGAGACCACCTAGGAGAGAGGTGGGCCTGGTCCTGGTCGGCGTTCACGGTTACTTCAAAATAACACGCTTAACGAGATCTAGGTATTTGATCTGAGTCTGGCTACTGGCCTATATGCACTAACCAACTACGCGGGAACAGTTATGGGCACTCGACGTTGTGGTATCAGCCGAAGCCTTTGTGACGTCAGCGACTGAGCGGCGCGCGCCGGGTTGGATCGCGTAACACAACTTCCTTTGTAATGGAGGTTGCTAAGTCTGCTCTCCGGCCGCCCTCGCAACGTGTAGGTGTGCAATGGGCGATGGGCCCAGACCCCTGCACATAGGATTTAGACCGGCGTGCTGACCTCTCTATTGTGCCTAGGTAGGGCTGCGAGTGTCTTGCTCCCCCCTTTTTTCCTTTCCTTTACCCGATTGCTGTGACCAGACATTGGAGTCCAAGAGCCAGATGCCACTGTCGATGACGACTACTACTACACTGGAGGTGCCTACTACTACGTGCAGCCCGCTGACGATGACCAGGAGTAGTTTAGGAGGATCCCAGGCAGTAGGCCTGCGCCTCTTTCGATTTGTATCCTAGTTTGTGCTAGCCTTCTTAAGGCAAACTTGTTTAACTTATGTCTGTACTCAGATATTGTTGCTTCCGCTGACTCGTCTATGATCGAGCTCTTGTGTTCGAGCCCTCGAGGCCCCTGGCTTGTAATATGATGCTTGTATGACTTATTTTATTTGTAGAGTTGTGTTGTGATATCTTTCCGTGAGTTCCTGATCTTGATCGTACACGTTTGCATGTATGATTAGTTGTACGGTCGAATCGGGGGCGTCACACCACTCATCATAAAGTTTTCTAGGAATAGAAACTTCTAATTCAAGCTTTTCTTCATAAGATTTCATTAAAGCATCAACGATATGTTTGGTAAAAACTTTATTTTGACTATAAGCATGAGGAGAATTTAGCACGGATTGCAACAAGGAAATACAATCTATCAAAGAGCAATTATCATAATTAAATTTCTTGAAATCCAAAATAGTGGGTTCATTGCTATGTAAAGTTTTGACCTCATCAATCCCACTTTTACCAATTATTGCATCAAGATCTAAAAACTCCGAATCATTGGGACACCTTTTATCTAAAGTTGACTCATCTCCAGTCCCATCATTATCAAGATTCATATTGCAAAACAAAGTTTAATAGGAGACACATCAATCACTTTTAGATCTTCATCTTTATTATCATGGAAACTATAAGAACACGCTTTTATAAAGCAATCTTTTTTAGCACACATCCTAGCGGTTCTTTCTTTGCACTCATCAATGGAAATTCTCATGGATTTGAGAGACTCATTGATATCATGCTTAGGTGGAATAGAGCTAAGTTTCAAAGAATCAACATAACGAGAAATTCTATCCACGTTCCTAGCCAACTCATCAATCTTAGGCAATTTTTCTTCAAGCAAAGCATTGAAATTCTTTTGCGAAATCATAAATTCTTTACACTAGTCTCCAAATCAGAGGGCATCTTATTAAAGTTTCCATAAGAGTTGTTGTAGGAATTACCATAATTATTAGAGGAATTACTAGGAAACGGCCTAGGATTAAAGTTTCATCTATAAGCATTGCTACCAAAATTGTTCCTACCAACAAAATTCACATCCATAGATTCATTATTATTCTCAATCAAAGTAGACAAAGGCATATCATTAGGATCGGAAGAAACACTCTTATTAGCAAACAATTTCACAAGTTCATCCACCTTTCCACTCAAAACATTAATTTCTTCTATAGCATGAACCTTTTTACTAGTAGATCTTTTGGTGTGCCATTAAGAATAATTAACCATAATATTATCTAGGAGTTTAGTAGCTTCTCCTAAAGTGATTTCCATAAAAGTGCCTCCCGTGGCCGAATATAAAAGATTTCTAGAAGCAAAATTCAATCTAGCATAAAAAATTGTATGATCATCCACAAATTCAAACCATGTGTAGGGCAATTACGTATCATTAATTTCATCCTCTACCAAGCTTGTGCAACATGATCATGATCAAGTTGCTTAAAATTCATAATATCGTTTCTAAGAGAGATGATCTTAGCGGGAGGAAAATACTTAGAGATAAAAGCATATATTTGCACTTATTCCATGAATCAATACTATTTTTAGGCAGAGACGAAAACCAAGTTTTAGCATGATCTCTAAGCGAAAACAAAAATAGCTTCAATTTAACAATATCATTATCCACATCTTTCTTCTTTTGCATATCACATAAATCAACAAACCTGTTTAGATGGGTAGCGGCATCTTCACTAGGAAGGCCAGAAAACGGATCTTTCATGACAAGATTCAGCAAAGCAGTATTAATTTCACAAGATTCAACATCGGTAAGAGGAGAAATCGGAGTGCTAATAAAATCATTATTGTTGGTATTGGAAAAGTCAAACAATTTAGTATTATCTTGAGCCATCGTGACAAACAATCCAACATACAAGCAAACAAGAAGCAAGCAAAAAGAGACGGACGGAAAAGAGGCGAGCGGAAAAGAGGGTGAATAAAACGGCATGGGTGAAGTGGGGGAGAGGCAAACGAGAGGCAAATGGCAAATAATGTAATGCGAGGGATAAGAGTTTGTGATGGGTACTTGGTATGTCTTGACTTGATGCAACCTCCCCGGCAACGGCGCCAGAAATCCTTCTTGCTACCTCTTGAGCATGTGTTGGTTTTCCCTTGAAGAGGAAAGGGTGATGCAGCACAGTAGCGTAAGTATTTCCCTCAGTTTTTGAGAACCAAGTTATCAATCCAGTAGGAGATAACACACAAGTCACCTAGTACCTGCACAAACAAACAAGAACCTCGCAACCAATACGATAAAGGGGTTGTCAATCCCTTCACGGTCACTTACGAGAGTGAGATCTGATAGAGATAAATACTTTTGGTATTTTTGTTGTATAGATTGGAAAATAAAGATTGCAAAATAAATGGTAATATAAATAGCAAATTGATAGGAAAATAATATGATGGAATATAGACCCGGGGGCCATAGGTTTCAGTAGTGGCTTCTCTCAAGATAGCAAATTCTACGATGGGTGAACAAATTACTGTCGAGCAATTGATAGAAAAGCACATAGTTATGAGAATATCTAGGCATGATCATGTATATAGGCATCACGTCCGTGACAAGTAGACCGAAACGATTCTGCATCTACTACTATTACTCCACACATCGACCGCTATCCATCATGCATCTAGAGTATTAAGTTCATAAGAACAGAGTAACGCATTAAGCAAGATGACATGATGTAGAGGGATAAACTCAAGATATATGATATAAACCCCATCTTTTTATCCTCGATAGCAATAATACAATACGTGCCTTGCTACCCCTGCTGTCACTGGGAAAGGACACCGCAAGATTGAACCCAAAGCTAAGCACTTCTCCCATTGCAAGAATGATCAATCTAGTAGGCCAAACCAAACGAATAATTCGAAGAGACTTGCAAAGATATTTAAGTCATGCATAAAAGATTTCAGAGAAGAATCAAATATTGTTCATAGATAATCTTGATCATAAACCCACAATTCATCGGATCTCGACAAACACACCACAAAAAGAATTACATCGAATAGATCTCCAAGAGAATCGAGGAGAACTTTGTATTGAGATCCAAAGAGAGAGAAGAAGCCATCTAGCTAATAACTATGGACCCGAAGGTCTGCGGTAAACTACTCACACATCATCGGAGAGGCTATGGTGTTGATGTAGAAGCCCTCCATGATGGATTCCCCCTTCGGCAGAGCGCCAGAAAAGGCCCCAAGATGGGATCTCACAGGTACAGAAGGTTGCGGCAGTGGAAATAGGGTTTCGTGGTGCTCCTGGATGTTTTCGAGGTATATGGGTATATATAGGAGGAAGAAGTACGTCGGTGGAGCTGCGAGGGGCCCACGAGGGTGGGGGCGCGCCTACCCCCTGGGCGCGCCTCCCTGCTTTGTGGCCTCCTCGCTTCTTTCTTGACGTAGACTCCAAGTCTCGTGGATCATGTTTGTTCCAAAAATAACTCTCCCGAATGTTTCATTCCGTTTGATATTCTTTTTCTGCGAAACACTGAAATAGGCAAAAAAACAGCAATTTGCACTGGGCCTTTGGTTAGTAGGTTAGTCCCAAAAATAATATAAAAAGGGAAATTAAAGCCCATTAAATATCCAAAACAGATAATATAATAGCATGGAACAATCAAAAATTATAGATACGTTGGAGAGGTATCAATTTTTCATGGACCAAAAGAGACCCCAGAAGCACCGGAGCTGGAACAGAAGAGTCCCGAGGAGTCCACAAGCTAGGTGGCGTGCCCTACCCCCCAAGGCGTGCCCTGAGGGATTGTGGGCCCCTCGAGCACCCCCTGACTTGTTTCCGACGCCAAAAATTCTTATAAATATAGAAACCTCCGAAAAGAACCCTAGATCAGAAGTTCCACCGCCACAAGCCTCTGTAGCCACGAAAAACCAATCGGGAGCCTGTTTTAGCAGCCTGCCGGAGGGGGAAACCATCATCGGAGGCCATGTTCATCATCCTTGCGGCCACTATGATGAGCAAGTAGTAGTTCACCCTCGAGGCTAAGGGTATGTACCAGTAGCTATGTGGTTGATCTCTCTCTCTCTCTCTCGTGTTCTTGATTTGGTACGATCTTGATGTACCGCGAGCTTTGTTACTACAGTTGAATCATATGGTGTTTCTCCCTCTCTATCTTCTTGTGATGAATTGAGTTTTACCTTTGAGGTTTCACTATTATTGGATTGAATACTTTTATGGATTTGAGAAACACTTGATGTATGTCTTACGATGGGATATCTGTGGTGACAATGGAATGTTCTATTGATTCACTTGATGTATGTTTTGGCACTCAACTCGCAGATTCCTGAGGTGACATTGGGGTAATCTATGCATAGGGGTTGATGCACGTTTTCGTCCTTGTTTCTCCGGTAGAAATCTTGGGGCACTCTTTGAGTTCTTTTGTGTTGGATTGAATATTATGAATCTAAAGTTGTTTGATGCATATCGTATAATTTACCCACGGATACTTGTGGTGACATTAGGGTTTATTGATCTGTATCATATGGTGTTATTTTACTACGAACTCTAGGGTTGTTTGTAACACTTATAGGAATAGTGAAGGAAATATGCCCTAGAGGCAGTAATAAAGTTGTTATTTTATATTTCCTTATTCATGATAAAGGTTTATTATTCATGCTATAATTGTATTGATAGGAAACTTAAATACATGTGTGAATACATAAACAAACACCGTGTCCCTAGTAAGCCTCTACTAGACTAGCTCGTTGATTAAAGATGGTTAAGTTGTCCAAACCAAAGAGATGTGTTGTCATTTGATAACGGGTGAGGGAGTCCAGGATTAGGGGGTGTTCGGGTAGCCGGACTATACCTTCAGCCGGACTCCTGGACTATGAAGATACAAGATTGAAGACTTCGTCCCGTGTCCGGATGGGACTTTCCTTGGCGTGGAAGGAAAGCTTGGCGATGCGGATATTCAAGATCTCCTACCATTGTAACCGACTCTATGTAACCCTAACCCTATCCGGTGTCTATATAAACCGGAGGGTTGTAGTCCGTAGGGAATCAACTCCATATACAACAATCATACCATAGGCTAGCTTCTAGGGTTTAGCCTCCTTGATCTCGTGGTAGATCTACTCTTGTACTACCCATATCATCAATATTAATCAAGTAGGACGTAGGGTTTTACCTCCGTCAAGAGGGCCTGAACCTGGGTAAAACATCGTGTTCCCTACCTCCTGTTACCATCCGGCCTAGACGCACAGTTCGGGACCCTCTACCCGAGATCCGCCGGTTTTGACACCGACATTGGTGCTTTCATTGAGAGTTCCTCTGTGCCGTCACAATCAGGAAGGATGCCTCCTCCCGTCTTTAAAGATGGCACCGTTGCTAAGGGAGCCTTGGCTGTCGGCCAAACCCTCCGGCTAGGTGGTTTCCTCATGACCGCCTGTTCGGCTGTTGCGCCGACGGTGACCTCTCGGGTCATCAAAAGCAACCTACACGTCATCTCAGAGCTCGTCGAGCAGCTAGATCCAATGGAGCTCTCTTCCGTAAACGAGCTCTTGGATCGCATCGCCGCCCTGGGGGTCGCTACGGATTACGACCAGGTTGGGCTTAAACCCGATCTAAGAGAAATTAACTCTCCCCAAGTCACCCACCACGTTGCCGTGGTAGAGACGTTGTGCGGCGACCCTTCATCTCTTTTAAGGACTAGCTACGTCCGAATTCCCGACCCCTCCAAGCCGGATACCCGCGGAGGGGGAGATATAACACAAGACTTGAGCTTAGGATCAGGCAACGGGCCAGATTCACTGGACAACAACCAAGAACCAAGAATCCAAACTTCAGAGTTCGGAAACTCTTCGGCCTCCGAATCTTGGATTGGGTGAGGTTTCAGATTCAATGACACCCGCCCACCCAATCATAAGCGATCTCTCCCAAATCAGGCAGAGGCCCAAGGAAACAGTACATCATTACTGGGCTAGATTCCTCCTGGTTATGAACAGGATAAAGGATTGCCGCGAGGAAGACGCAATCTCAATTTTTTGTGATAATTGCACGGACAAGGGAATCCTTAACGCCGTAAGTCGTCGTGATATCACACGCTTCGCTGACTTGGCGTCCATAGTACAAAAATACTGTGCAATGGAAAGCGCCTGGAAAACCGAAATAAATTTTTGGGATAATCCAGCCTTGAATAGTAATCTCGTCCGAACTAAGAGGGTGCATCATCACAGGACACCCGGGATAAACACCAAAAAGCCAAAACCCTCTACAGGGCATGGAACCGTACTGGAAAGATGGCTTGATGGACCCTGTAGAATTCACAGTACAGAGGATGCCACACCAACTCACAGCCTTAGAGCATGTTGGATACTCCAGCAGGTGGCCAAAATCGGCGAGGACCTCTTAATTCCGAAGGCCGCAGAAAGCCAGCCCTAGGACACCAGTACCGTTCTCACAATCTTTGAGACTTTCGCATCAAACAATGTGCGAAAAAGAACACTCCGCAGCCTCGCCGAAGTCTATCAAGTTGCAACAATAAATCCATGGAGCGACACTGCCATTACCTTCAACGCAAGTGATGAACCTAGATTCCGAACAGCCCGAGCACTAGCCGCATTGGTCCTCAGTCCCATAGTGGACGGCTTTCGCCTCACCAAGGTGCTCATGGATGGAGGCAGCGGACTGAACCTCATTTATGAGGAAACTCTTCAAAAAATGGAAAAAGACTGGAACCGCGTCGAGCGAAGCAGCACAACCTTTAGAGGAATAATCCCCAGTCGGGAAGCGCGCTGCATAGGAAAAATCACACTAGATGTGGTGTTCGACACGCCGGATAATTACAGGTCCGAAGAAGTCACGTTTCAGGTGGCCCCGTTTAAGAGCGGATATCACGCTTTACTAGGGCGGGAAGCATTCACAATCTTCCAAGCAATACCCCATTACGGGTACATGAAGCTTAAGATGCCCGGGCCGAATGGAATTATCACTATAGCTAGTGATCCGGACATAGCACTCCACGCCTAAAACAAGACGGCCGCATTAGCCCTTGAGGCGCTATCCGAAGCCTTAGCGGCCGAGGAACTGACTGCGCTGCGCTCCACGGTTAACAGGGATGATGTGATACTCGATAAGAGATCCAAATCCACATCCTTCAAGCCAGCCGACAAAATAGTCAAATTCCAGGTCATCCAACAGACCCCAATAAAACAGCTTCAATCGGGGCACGACTGAACCCTGATGCAGACGCCGCACTGCGAGAGTTCCTACGAGAGAACTGGGACATCTTCGCCTGGCACCCTTCAGACATGCCAGGGATCCCACGTAGGCTGGCCGAACACAGCTTAAATATCCTAAAAGGATTTAAACCTGTCAAACAAGCCCTTCGGCGTTTTTCCAAACCCAAGAGACAGGCTATGGGAGAGGAGCTAGCCAAGCTATTGGAGGCCGGATTCATCAGAGACATAAAACATCCGGACTGGCTAGCAAACCTGGTGATGGTACCAAAGAAGGACAAATCCTGGCGCCTGTGTGTCGATTTTAAAGACCTTAACAAGGCTTGCCCAAAGGATCCCTTCCCCCTCCCCCGCATCGATCAAATTATCGATGCCACCGCAGGACACGATTTGTTGTGTTTCCTCGATGCATACTCCGGTTACCATCAAATCAAGACGGCAGAATCAGACCAAGCTGCAACAGCATTCATCACACCATACGGCCCATTCTGCTTCAACACAATGCCCTTCGGGCTGAAAAACGCCGGCGCAACATATCAGCACATGATCCAGACATGTCTGGCAAACCAGATCGGCAAAACAGTGGAGGCGTATGTGGATGATGTGGTCGTCAAATCAAGACATGTCGAATCCCTAGTAAACGACTTGAGGCTTACATTCGATAACCTCCGACAATATGACATCAAGCTCAACCCAGAAAAATGCGTCTTCGGCGTCCCAGCCGGAAAGCTCTTGGGCTTCATTGTATCCGGTAGAGGAATTGAAGCAAACCCAGCCAAGATACGAGCTTTGTCACAATTGGATGTCCCAAAGGACCTTAAACAAATACAAAAATTAACCGGGTGCGTGGCGGCTTAAGCCGCTTCATCTCCCGCTTGGGAGAAAAGGCACTACCCCTCTATCGCCTCCTTCGGTGCACCGAACACTTCGAGTGGACGGAGGCCGCCACGGCCGGACTTGATGAAATAAAAGCCATATTGGCAACAAACCCAGTCCTGGCCGCGCCGAACACCGGCGAACCAATGTTATTGTACATTGCAGCAACACATCAAGTTGTCAGCGCAGTGCTCGTTGTCGAGCAGGAAACGGATGGACACAAATTCCCCCTTCAAAGGCCGGTCTACTACGTATCCATTGTCCTCACTCCATGCAAATCACAGTACCCGCATTATCAAAAGATTGCATATGCGGTATTCATGGCATCCCGGAAGCTACGACACTACTTTCAAGAGTGTTCCATAACAGTAGCCTCGGAAGTACCACTCAACGATATTATCGACAACCGCAACGCAACGGGTCGGATTGCAAAATGGGCCATCGAGCTTCTCCCGTTCGATATAACCTATAAGCCACGGCGAGCTATTAAATCGCAAGTTTTGGCCGACTTCGTCGCAGAATGGACGGAGGCCGAGCTCCCTAAAGAGTACGACACATATTCAAACTGGATTATGCATTTCGACGGCTCCAAAATGTTGGCCGGACTGGGGGCTGGCGTCGTCCTGACGTCCCCCACAGGAGACACAGTCCAATATGTGCTCCAGATCATGTACATGAATTCCAACAATGCAGCCGAATATGAGGCCCTCCTACATGGTCTCCGGATAGCAGTATCCATGGGTATCCAGCGCCTAGAGGTACGCGGGGATTCAAACCTCGCGATATCCCAAATAAATGGAGACTTTGACGCCAAGGACCCAAAAATGGCAGCTTACCGCAACGCCGTCCTAAAAATGTCAGCTCGGTTCGAAGGGCTGGAGTTTCACCATATAGCCCGAGAAAACAATCAAGCAGCGGACGTCCTGGCACACATTAGAGCAAAACGCGATGCGGTCCCCCCAACATCTTCCTGGAAAGGCTGTTCAAGCCATCCGTAGTATGGGAAGGGGAACATGGCAATATCAGTCCGCACCCAACCGCACTGTCCGACGCTGAACAATCTGACACAATTGGAGGCTCTGCCAATGAAATTACACCTTCAGCCCACGTAATAATGGCGGTCATCGCCCCGTGGACAGAACCATTCCTAGCCTACCTTACTAGGCAGGAACTCCCGGAGGACCAAAACGAGGCCCGCCACATAGTGCGGCGATCTAAAGCCTATAGAGTCCATGAGGGAGAGCTTTATAAGAAAAGCACTACCGGAGTCCTTCAAAGGTGCATCTCCGAAGAGGAAGGGCGGAACCTTCTGGCTGAAATTCATGCCGGACTCGGTGGTCACCACGCCGCTGCTCGGTCCCTTGTTAGCAAGGCTTTCCGTACAGGCTTTTATTGGTCGACGGCCCAGGCAGACGCTCAGGACCTAGTCCAACGATGCGCTGGTTGCCAACTTTTTGCCAACCAAAGCCATATGCCACCCACCGCACTCCAAACTATACCCATCACCTGGCCTTTTGCGGTCTGGGGGCTTGACATGGTCGGACCCCTTAAAGGTGGGACCGATAGGAAAAAAATACTTACTGGTCATGGTGGATAAATTCACCAAATGGATCGAAGCCAAGCCTGTTAAAACGGCCGAATCCGAACCTGTGATAGACTTCATATCCGGGGTTGTACACCGTTATGGCGTCCCCCACAGCATCATAACCGATAACGGTACAAACTTTACCGCCGACGAGGTAAAACTCTGGTGCAAAAACATGGGCATCAAGCTCGATTATGCTTCCGTCTATCACCCACAAACCAACGGCCAGGTCGAACGTGCAAATGGTCTTATCATGAGCGGCATTAAACCCAGACTGGTGCGGTCCCTCAAGGAATCTAACACGCACTGGGTAGAGGAGCTCGACTCCGTGCTATGGGGGCTGCGGACCACGCCAAATCGCACCACCGGATACACACCATTTTTTATGGTGTACGGCGCAGAGGCAGCTCTGCCCTGCGACATAATTCATGACTCACCTAGAGTACGCATGTACGAAGAAAGAGAAGCCGAGCTCGATCGGCAGGACAACTTGGACGCCCTGGAGGAGGAGCGTGACATGGCAAAAGCCCGTTCCGCATTTTATCAACAGCAGGCCCGAAGATATCAAAGCAGAGAAGTACGGGCCAAAAATTACAATTTTGGCGAACTAGTTCTACGCCTGCCGGATAAGAAAAAGGAAAAACTCAAGCCCAAGTGGGAAGATCCATTCATAATCGACCAAGTCCTGACTGGCGGGGCGTACCGCCTGCGAGATGTGTCGGATAACCGACTCGAGCCGAACCCGTGGAATGCCACCCGTCTCCGAAGATTCTATGCCTAGCGCCGGACTCTGTGTTCGTCTCCTTCCTCTGTCCATTTTTTGCATTTTTCTGTCTTACATTTCTCTCCTTCCCCTCTTTTCTTTTATAGCCCTTAAAGGCTCATCTAGTGACGCGCCACTCGCGCTCATTAAACCCGGGGGCTTCTTTAACAGAAGCTTATTTATACGGGCTTCACGCCCAACACATGCGTCAAACTTCCGCATGTACCTTTTTCTTCACCATTATATGCATCGATATGACTTAAGTTTTGGCCAATTTGGGTTGCCTGGCTCCTGTGCTTACCCCTACGTTCTCGATTGTTCGGCTAGGCGGTAAAGGGAGCACCTCTGCAATTGTTACTGCCGGGTCAGCCGGATGTGTACCTCAGACTGGGTGAAGCCGAAAGCTAGCGTTCTTAAGGGAATATTCGGTCGGTGAGATAAAAGATGATCTTTTTACTCATTTTATACGCCCCCAGATGCTTTTTTCTGCGTCTTTTTACGCAGTCCGGACATCCACTTTAGGGCATGCCTCCCAGCGAAAGGAACCCCTAACGGAACTATTCTCTCTGGAAGATGTTTCTTACTAACCATGTAATATAACATAACTAGTTGGGCATTTGTCTGATAAAGCACTAATGACCCCTACGCCTGGTCTCCACGCATACCACGGTTCTTATATAACCGCTATGGTATTCGGACACACTCCGGACCGTCAGGTCCCGTGGTTGAAGCGAAAAGGTCGGCAACGACAAACGATCTACAATCCGGCTAGAAGGCATTACACATGTTAATTCAAAATTACACAGTCATTCTGACTGATTGTATTCCTCTTCTATACCATCTAACTAGCTGTCTAATTTACAGTCCCGCTGGGAATACTTCGCGGCCAACTCTACTTGGCCGTATACTAAGCTTACAGGGATCTCCTTCCCGTCAGGCCCCACTGGTCCGACCTCGGCCATGTGGTTTGGGTCAGACTTCGTAAAACGGGTCTTCACCATGGCCCAGGCCTCCCTAGCGCCTTGTCGGCAGGCCGATATCTTCCACAACCGGAAGCACCGCCGAGCTCCCTTCAGCTTTTCTGCAAGCTCTCCAAGGTCCTCGGGCACGGAGTGGGCAGGCCATAAGGCTTGGGCAATATCCCGCATCGCCTGCCGAATTCGCTCGTGCAGTTGCAAGAGTTCGGGAAGAAGGTCACCCGTAGAACCGGGCATCTCCTCTGCAGGACGACCTGTGAGCATACCTACAGACATTACTCTGTTAGTCGGCTTCCTCGCCGAACTCTTTTTTCAAAGTTTGTTCAAGCACTTACTAAAAATGCCGCGTCGAAGCCGCTGATTCTCCTTCGTGGAGTCCGATAGCTGGCCATGAACATCTTTAAGTTCGACGTCCAGCTTGGTGTTGGCATCCTGAAGATCATTCTTCTCTCGCCTCACCTTTGTCAACGTACTCTCACCGGCCTTTAGTCGGCGTAAGAGTTGTTGCTTGTCCGTATCGAGTCCGGCGCCATCTGCAATATGATTTGTCAGATTTGCACCCACACCGCACAATACTAATCTTTCAAAATGTATCTTACCCGAGGGGGTCTCTTTGGGCTCCCCTACTGCCGCTAGTGCGGCCTCTAGTTGGGCCTTGCACTTTTCCAGCTCCTGGGACAGTACGGTATTCTTCTCTATAAGAAGCTGCATATTAAATGATCCTTAAATCAGTTGCTCTAACTGCTTCAAGTCTCGGGGGCTACTGGCATATATATATATTTAACCAAAATTTTCTTACCCGTATGTCTTTTACATACTGCTCCGTGGCTCTGGCTAAACCATTTTGAGCGGCACGGAGGTACGCATCTCCCAAATTAAAGGCATCTAAAGCCTCTTGGGAGAAACAAGCGTCGCATAGAATTGTCCGGCGATGCCTGTGGTTCATGGCACTCTCCACTTCAGAATTTGTGGCAGACAGCCTGTCCGCATCCTCTGTCGGAGGAGCGTCCGGTGCGCGTCTTGTGCTCGCCTCCACTTCCTGGCCAGACATTGGAGCCTGGCTGGTGGAGGCGCGATTGGCAACCTCTCCGGATGTCATCCGGCAAGGTCTCTTCGTTCTGAAGATAGCACGAACGTTAATATGCCCTGACAGAATAACTCCAGGGAAACAGAGGGTGCACTATAGCTTTGCGCCGGCATCTCAGTCCGGACTTCATTCCTTTTTGCCCCACGGGGCCCTGCGGCCCCTCGTTGGCTAGCCACCGCAGGTTCGGCCTCCTGCCTCAGAAATCTCCCCTGCAAAACACGGCTATCGTCAGAAACACCGGGCTACGTGGGGGTGGAATCTCTTTCAAGGGAATAAGACCCCGGTTTTTGTCACCTGGGAGGCCGGGATTAACCCTGGGTAATCCGCCGTAATGGCTACCAAGGTATTGTCCTTGCTTAGCTGATGGAACACCCCGTCGATAAGCTCCACCGATATGTCCGGATCCTCTTCGGAGTCCGGATTGAGGGACCGTTCTGGGTCCTCGGGCTGTGGAGGGCGGCTGCTTATATCCTTTACCTCCTGTCGCAGTTCCTGCATTGAAGTCGTTAGACTACCTATCTAACCATGGGAGTATAAAACAAACGGGCAAGCGCAATTGTTCACTTACCCAACTTGGAGGATCGTACATACTGAATCCGGCCCGCGGGTTGACGCGGAGGAATTCCTCCTTTTCTCCCTTGTACAAAGAGGATAAGATCTTCACTAGGGCGGCAGTTGAGGCCGGCCCCTTACGACCGTAACGGGTGGCGTCATCCTCCCCGTTGAAATCCCACATGGGGTGGCCTCTATATTGAAGCGGCTGCACCCCCCGCATAATGCATGCGGCCATGACTCCAATCATGGTTAGTCCGGAATGAGCCAAGAGTCTTATCCGGCCCATCAGGTAAAGGACGTCTCTGTCGCTTTCTTTCTGAGAGCTCCGCGGACGCCAGCTCAAGCGTTTCTTCAATGGGGCACTGTTGAACTCAGGGAGACCGACCCGGATAGGGTCCGGTAGCGGGACGTCATCTATGTAAAACCATTTTGAAGGCCAGTCCTCGGACACCTTCTTTGGGGTTCCGGATAGATATCCGGCCCCGGCGATGCGCCATACTTCGGCTCCGCCCACTTGGTATATAGACCCCCTCTAGAGAACGGGGCACCAGGCAGAATAACCTCTTCCACAGCGCGACATGAGCCTCAACGCCTAAAAATAGCTCGCAAAGGGCGATGAAACCCGCAATATGCAATACGGAGGCGGGCGTGAGATTGTGCAGCTGGAGGCCGTAGAACTCCAGAAGCCCGCGGAGAAATGGATGAATTGGAAATCCCAGTCCCCTTATTAGATAGGGGACGAGGCACACCCCCTCTCCTTTAGAAGGATTGGGGGTGCTCTCCGCTTGTTTTCCGCCATTGTAGGTGGCGAGACCGGCTCGGACCGGGACCATGTATGCCTAAGGGAGAAATCCCTTGGCCTGAAGCGACACTAACTCACTATGCGGGATGGTGCAACTCTCCCAGTCCCCGGGTTTGGAACCGGAGGGGCGAGGGGAGGAGCTGCGACAGCTCGTCATGTTGGAATGGACCTTTGCTGGAAGCACTCTGATGATAACTCGCGGAAAGGAGAAGATGCGGTTTGGACCTAAATCCCCATCCCGTTAAATAGGCGGCTCATTTATATGGCTAGGGGTGTGGATGTAAAAACGCCCCGGCTTTTCACATTCGTTTGACACGTGGAAGACGACCATTATTGGGCGTGGAAGCCGAGGAGCACTACATTACAAAAATCGGACATTATTCCTACAGGTACACAAGATTTGGAGAAGAACCCGCCTTGCAATGCTGAACAATCTGCGCGCTGGACTCGTCGTCATTGAAGCCTGGTTCGGGGGCTACTGAGGGAGTCCTAGATTAGGGGGTGTTCGGGTAGCCGGACTATACCTTCAGCCGGACTCCTGGACTATGAAGATACAAGATTGAAGACTTCGTCCCGTGTCCGGATGGGACTTTCCTTGGCGTGGAAGGCAAGCTTGGCGATGCGGATATTCAAGATCTCCTACCATTGTAACCGACTCTATGTAACCCTAACCCTATCCAGTGTCTATATAAACCGGAGGGTTGTAGTCCGTAGGGAATCAACTCCATATACAACAATCATACCATAGGCTAGCTTCTAGGGTTTAGCCTCCTTGATCTCGTGGTAGATCTACTCTTGTACTACCCATATCATCAATATTAATCAAGCAGGACGTAGGGTTTTACCTCCATCAAGAGGGCCCAAACCTGGGTAAAACATCGTGTTCCCTGCCTCCTGTTACCATCCGGCCTAGACGCACAGTTCGGGACCCCCTACCCGAGATCCGCCGGTTTTGACACCGACAACGGGATCACATCATTATGAGAATGATGTGATGGACAAGACCCATCCATTAGCTTAGCATATTGATTGTTCAATTTATTTCTATTGCTTTCTTAATGTCAAATACATATTCCTTCGACTATGAGATTATGCAACTCCGGGATACCGAGGAGTACCTTGTGTGCTATCAAACGTCATAGCATAACTGGGTGATCATAAAGTTGCTCTACAGGTATATCCAAAGGTGTTTGTTGAGTTGGCCTATATCGAGATTAGAATTTTTCACTCCAAGTATCGGAGAGGTATCTCTGGGCCCTCTTGGTAATACACATCATAAGAAGCCTTGCAAGCAAAGTGACTAATGAGTTAGTTGCAAGATGGTGTATTACAGAATGAGTAAAGAGACTTGCCAGTAACGAGATTGAACTATGTATGAAGATACCGACGATTGAATCTCGGGCAAGTAACATACCGATGGACAAAGGGAATTACGTATGTTGTCACAAGGTTCAATCGATAAAGATCTTCATAGAATATTTAGGGGCCAATATGGGCATCTAAGTTCCGCTGTTGGTTATTGACCGGAGAGGTGTCTCGGTCATGTCTACATAGTTTTCGAACCCGTAGGGTCTGCACGCTTAATGTTTATTGACGATATAGTGTTATATGAGTTATATGATTTGTGACCAAATGTTGTTCAGAGTCCCGGGTGAGATCACGAACATGACGAGGAGCTCCAGAATGGTCCGAAGGTAAAGATTGATATATAGGACGATGATATTTGGACACCAGAAGAGTTTTGGGATGTACCGGGTAGAAATCGGGTCACCGGAAGGGGTTTCGGACACCCCGGGAGGTTAATGGGCCATATGGGCCAAAGGGGGGGACACACCAGCCCACAAGGGACTGGCGTGCCCCTTCTAGGCCGCGTCCCTTGGGGAGAGAAGGAAAGGGGGAGTCAGCCTCCCCCTTCCTTTCCTCGCCCCCCCTTTCCTTTCCCCTCTGGCAAATACAGTAAGGGGACGCTGTCGGTGTCAAAACCGGCGGATCTCGGGTAGGGGGTCCCGAACTACGTGTCTAGGATCGATGGTAACAGGAGACGGGGGACACGATGTTTACCCAGGTTTGGGCCCTCTCTATGGAGGTAATACCCTACTTCCTGCTTGATTGATCTTGATGAATATGAGTATTACAAGAGTTGATCTACCACGAGATCGTATGGCTAAACCCTAGAAGTCTAGCCTATGTGGGTATGGTAATGAGTATATGCGTCGTCCTTTCCGGACTATCCCCTTCAGTTTATATAGACACTGAGGGGATCTAGGGTTTACATGGAGTCGGTTACATAAGAAGGAATCTTCGGTCGCCAAGCTTGCCTTCCACGCCAAGTAGAGTCCAATCCGGACATGGTGCAGTCTTTGGTCTTCATGTCTTCACAGACCATCAGTCCGGCCCATGGATAACAGGCCGGACGTCCGAGGACCCCTTAGTCCAGGACCCCCTCAGTAGCCCCTGAACCTGGCTTCAATGACGAGGAGTCCGGCGTGCAGATTTGTCTTCGGCATTGCAAGGCGGGTTCCCTCCTTCCGAACTCCAGAATAGTCTTCGGACGAAATAAGTGCGTCCGGACCTTTTACGCACACCGTAGACAACCGCAGAGAGAATATAATATTTGCACGAATCCAATCTGTTGACAGCTTCTCTCCAACACAGCATCGTGTCTGTCCGGTTATAATTTTGAACCGTTTTTCTTCTGCCATCCCATGTTTTGAGATGCTGTTGCTATTGGCACGTCTTGTCGAAACAGAGATCGTGTCCCCATATCGCGGGATTCTCATCAATGCGGGCATGGGTAACTCAATCGTGTTGTTCATACAGCCCTAGGGAACGGGCGAATCCTAAGGTGAGTGAGGAGGCATTTAATATCTGCTGCCTTTATAAGGGGATAAGGATCCCCCTTCCTCTCCTCACGCCTTCTCTCTATCTTCACCCTTCCGATCTCAAGCTCCAACGCCCAAGTTCCCATCTCCTTTTGACTCAAGCAACCATGTCCGGATCTGGTGGTCAGGGCAAGTGGATGGTCTCCTCCGTCAAGGAGGAGGACACTATTGAGCTCCGAGCGGCCGGATATTTGGCAAAAGAGGCCGCCCATCGTCTGCCAGCTGAGGGACAAGTCGTCCCCACGCCGGAGCCCACAGAGAGAGTAGTCTTCATCCCCCATTTCCTCCACGGGCTAGGGTTTCCACTCCACCCTTTCGTCCGCGGGCTGATGTACTATTACAGGATAGATTTCCATGATCTGTCCCGGAATTCCATCCTCAACATCTCAGCGTTTATCGTCGTGTGCGAGGCCTTCCTCCGCATCCATCCCCACTTCTGGCTGTGGCTCAAAGTCTTCAACGTGAAGCCGAAGGTGGTGGATGGTCAGCACGTGGAGTGTGGACGGGTCATGGTGAGCAAGCTATCCAACGTCTCCTGGCCCAAAGGCACCTTTATGGAGATAGTAAAGGAATGGCAAAAGCAGTGGTTCTACATCACAGAACCTCGCGGCACCACCTGGGCCGCAACTGCCGAATTCCGCTCTAGTGCTCCCACGTAGCTCACCTCCTGGGTCGAGAAGAGTCCGGACTGGTGTTCACCTGACGAGCTGATAGCGCTGTAGACACGCGTTCAAAGCATGGTGACCAAGGACATCAAGTTCGTTGACGTTATCCAGGTGATGTTGGTCCGCCGGATTCTTCCGTGCCAGCGCCGAAGCCGCCCTTTATGGGAGTTCAATTTGAAGAAGCAGCAGACCCTGAGAAGGCTCTTCGACACTTCTCATGAAGGGGCCTGGAAGTTGCTCTTTAAGGGCAATGAGAAGCCACCGGCCACGGACTCATACTGTGGTCACAATTGTAAATGCCCCACCAACGAGGTATGTTTCTTTTGACGTATTCCCAACTTGAATGTTTCGAGGATGATGTCTGAGATTTAGTATTGCTCCTTCAGGACTGGGTGGAGAAGGCGCAGCTGATCCAGTGTCCGGTGCCGTTGCCCGAGGAACTGGTCATCTCGCACCTGGCGAGGATGCTGGTGTCGGCGCCATATACGACGCCGGAGAAGAAGGCCAAGAAGAAGGCCAAGGGGGCCAAGAGTGTCTCCCGTCGCAAGGGCGCTTCGGACGCGACGTCCGAAGATGACGAGGCCCATTCCTCCGTCCCTGAGGACAATGACAAGGAAGAGGAGGAGGAGGAAAACAACCCTCCTCCCGAGGAGAAGAAGAAGAAGAGGGTGGCCCCAGCACATCCAGAGGCGAAAGCGCCCAAAAAGGGGAAGGGCGCCCCAGCGGTCAACACCGCGTGGGACGTTAACAGTAGTCCGGAACGACGCCCCCGCACTAGGCCTCAGACCGCATCGTAAGCGACATGGCTCGTTTACGTGCATATCCAGCCCTTTCTTTTTTATTATGCTAACATGGTTAATCCATTCTTTTGCAGTCCGGCCCATGACCTTATCCAGCGTTCCTCATCTGGAGGTTCGCTGGCTCCGTCGGAGATGGCGAGCATGTCGCCACCACCTGCTTGCTCCCCCGGGGCCAGGGACGACACCGAAGTGTTACCCCGAAGGGCCGCTCCGAAGGGAGGAGCTCAAGACATTGTCCGGGGGCGCCACAAGGCAGGACCTCCACTACCGGACAGACGGGGAAGCAGATTCCCAAGGAGACAGGCAAAGAGGGCCGTATTGAGTTCCGCCCTCAGTCGGATACGATTCCGGAGATCCATATGGCTCCGGAATCAGGCGAGCACCCTCCTTCGAAGGAGGGGGGGGTGCCAATTCCACCGGTGGCCCCTGTCCAGCCAGGGGCGCCGGATGACCTGATGGAGGTGCTACGAGGCGCCTTCGTTGTGGAAGAGCACCGTGTCCTTATGGGTGCGGTGATCGAGAAGGTTCAGTCCGCCAAGAATGGACTAGACGAAGCCTGCAGCAATCTGTTGACGAGTTTCGAGGTAAGTGACATAGAAAGAGGAAAACCCCATGTATTCAGTAGCCCCTGAGACACTGTCCGGAGTTCGGCAAGAAGAACCGGACAGAGGATCAACCTCTTATTGTAGGAGACTAACAGAATATGTATGAATAAGCAGGCGTCGCCGTTGGCCGCGGCCTCGCATACTGCCGAGGTCTCCGAACTGAAGCAGAAGCTCGAGCGGACCGAGAACAAGCTCGGCGAGATTAAGGTTCGGCTCCAAGAGAAGCAAGGTGAGGAACGACTTGCTATATGTTTGGGAAAGGATAAGCGTTGTGTAGTGACAGCGGTATCGTTATATGTGCAGAAGCCGCAACCAAGGTCGAGGCCCTGAAGAAGGCCCTGGGCGAGGCCGAGGAGAAGGCTGTCCAGTAGCAGGCCGCCCGTAAGAAGCTCAAGGCCCGGGTCAAAGAACTCCAGCAGGAGCTCCAGGATGCGGTGAAAAAATGCGAGACCTTGGAGCATGATGCATCGGTTCAAGGGACTGAACTCGCCAAGGCTCGTCAAAGCGCGAAGACTGCATGGAATGAGGCCCAGGCCACCCTCCAGGAGATCCAAGAGGCCAAGAAGATCACGACGGGTAAGGCATTTAAGATGCAAAGCAAGTATGCGGAGAAGTAGTACCTTTTACTAACTCGAGTTCGAAGTTCCCCAGGGGCCTTCACGGATTTGCCACGCAGTGTATCCGATGCCGCGGAGTTCTATCGAGCCAAAGGAGGGGGTTCCACGGAGAGGCTATTCTGGTCGCAGTATGCAGCGCCAGAGCATCCCGTGTCCTTCACCGATCAGCTGAAACAGCTGGTGGAGCTGCATAGGGTGGCTGAACTAGACATTAAGGATTCGATAATCTGGCTATGGCCAGCCGAAGCTATGCCCAGCAGCTACTTCGAACTCGTGAGGCGGGTGGTGAACACGTGTCCTCGGCTGGACGTCGTGAAGCGCTCAACCTGTATTGAAGGTGCGCGCATGGCTTCGCCCGTTGCAAGATGTGGTGGGCGAAGATGGATGCCGTCGAGGTGACCAGGGGGCTACCGGAGGGCAAGGAGCACCGTACACTGGAACTGTATTTTGTGGATGTCCTGGAGGGGTCTCGCCTTGCGGCAGCACAATGTTTACAGGACATTGTGTTTGAATGAATGTATTCATGTTTGCCTTTGCCTTGTATTATGAGAAACAAAGCCTGTTTTGTTAATGCAATTTTGTTATGGTTTGATTGTTTCCTCCTGTGCGGCTGTCTTATATGTAATCTGAGGGTTGGCCAGTCGTCGGCTTCTGCCCTCACGTAGGTAGTATGGAGGTGTTTGGAATGGAATCTAAACAATCTTGATCCAATTACATGGTCCTTGAAGGAGTTGTTTAGCGCAACGAACAAGGAAATCGGACTATATGGCTTAAACGCCCTCACTTAGCCATAGGAGTTTTATAATAAAGCACGAGTGCAGCCCCTGGTTCGAGCCAGAGTGCTGTCATCATCTGATCGGGAAGTGTCGATCTTTCGCATAATGCTGATAAAATCTCAAACAATTTGTAACCCTCGAGTAGCTGACCGGCTCTCGCCGTATCATGACAGTCAGTTTTCGGCTTTCTCTACTGAGGTGCTCGTCCAGTCCAAGCCAGGGCACAATCGTAGTAGTTCTCCCTTTACTACCCTAGCCGATGGAGCGGAACATAGGGTAGCAAGCACAAGAGCCGGGCAACCCAACTATTGACCAAAGACATGATTCGGAGCCAATGCATATAATGCTAGATTCGGGGTGCCAAACTTATATATAGAAGTGTTCGAGCTGTGCTGCCGTATTGTGGGGCGATAGGTAGCCCCTGGCGAATATGAAACGTAAAATAGTGTCGATGCAGCAGATAGGCAGATCGAAATAAAACGAAGTAAGAAGCGAAAAACACAGGGACTGGGCCACAAACCATTATTATTATAAGTGGATGGATACGTCAAGGCATATCTTGTATAGATGGTGCTAGAAGTATCCGGCCATTTAACGTTCCGGAATCAGTATGGCGCAGCGTGCGGGTCCTGAGAAATAAGTGTGAATACCGTCAAGAAGAACGTGTAAAGGTTACCCTACACACCTATGTTGCTTGCCTCCGTTGCGTTCCAGTCCTTCTAGTGGACTTGATATCAGGCCTGCGAAAAAAGGTGCCTGTAATGAGAAAAATAAGTAAAAGTATGTGTGTCCGGGATCAGTTTTGCCGAATTGAAGCCCCCGGGTTGTCTCATGCCTCCGTCGATGTCCATGGAATTTTGAATGCGTAATTGTGTACGCGTGGTACGAATGCCACTACCTCATTGGGGCTGGGACGGAGGCTGAATTGCTAGTCGAGCTCTTGACGAGCCGCGCTGTCCTGCTGTAGTGTAGTCCGGACCCTCTTGATGGTGTCCGGGGGCTCGGCAACTGGATTACAATGCTTCTTGAGAAGGCCGTTTTGTACTTCTGCTGCCAGGGCGGCGGTTTGCTCCTCTGTTCGGAGGGAGAGTTCCGTATTGCCATTGACCGTTCTGACGCCGCGTGGACCAGGCATCTTGAGCTTGAGATAAGTATAGTGTGGCACTACGTTAAATCTAGCAAACGTGGTTCGTCCGAGCAGTGCGTGGTAGCCGCTGCGGAAGGGGACGATATCGAAGATTAACTCTTCACTTCGGAAGTTGTCCGGAGAATCGAAGACCACCTCCAGCGTGATTGAGCCTATATAGCGGGCCTCTACACCTGGTATGACTCCTTTAAAGGTAGTCTTTGTTGGTTTGATTCATGAGGGATTAATGCCCATCTTCCGTACTGTATCCTGGTACAACAGATTGAGGCTGCTTCCACCATCCATCAGGACTCGTGTGAGGTGGAATCCGTCGATGATTGGGTCAAGGACCAGTGCGGCCGAACCACCATGGCGGATACTAGTCGAATGATCTCGTCGATCAAAAGTGATCGGAAATGACGACCATGGATTGAACTTGGGGGCGACTGGCTCTACCGCGTAGACGTCCCCGAGTGCTCGTTTGCTCTCCTTTCTGGGGATGTCGTGGCGTATATCATATTCACCGTTTTGACTTGGGGGTGGGGGTGGATTTCTTCTGTCCCCCGGTGTTCTGCTGCCGGGGCTCTTCATCATCGTCCTCACTTTGTGACCTCTTTTCTTTATTTTCGGCATTTAACTTGCCAGCCTGCTTGAAGACCCAACAATCCCTGTTGGTATGATTGGCTTGCTTATTCGGGGTGCCGTGAATTTGGCACGGACGGTCGAGTATGCGGTCCAAGCTGGAAGGTCCTTCATTATTTCTTTTGTAGGGCTTCTTCCATTGGCCGGACTTGGAGCCACTGAATCCGACATTGACTATGGTGTCCTCGGTGTTGTCGCCATTGCTTCGGCGTTTGTGTCTATTGCGCTGGAGCTTGCCGGTGCTGTTCTTGGCCTTGGTGGGGCCTGCCTCGCTGGCTCTGTTTTTGCTACGAGCCAGCCAGCTGTCCTCGCCTGCGCAAAAGCGGGTCATGAGTGCCATAAGGGCTTCCATTGACTTTGGTTTTTCTTGTCCGATGTGGCGTGCTAGACATTCGTCATGGATGCTGTGTTTAAAGGCTGCTAGGGCCTCGGCATCCGGACAGTCAACGATCTGGTTCTTCTTGGTTAGGAACCTAGTCCAGAATTTTCTGGCTGATTCTCCAGGTTGTTGAACTATGTGGCTTAGGTCATCGACGTCTGGTGGCCGGACATAAGTTCCTTGGAAGTTGTCAAGGAAAGCCTCTTCCAAGTCTTCCCAGCCGCCGATGGAGTTCTCAGGCAGGCTATTTAACCAGTGCCGAGCTGGTCCTTTGAGCTTTAATGAGAGGTATTTGATGGCGTGGAGGTCGTTTCCTCGGGCCATGTGGACGTGGAGGATGAAATCCTCAATCCATACTGCAGGATCAGTTGTGCCATCGTATGATTCGATATTGACGGGCTTGAACCCCTCGGGGAATTCATGATCCAATACTTCATCTGTGAAGCACAGCGGGTGTGCGACGCATCTGTATCGGGCCGCATCATGGCGGACCTCTGAGGGAGTCCGTCTGCTATATTCGGCCTGAGCATGGTTAGGTTTGTCACATCCGAATAGGTGGCCGTCGTCGTGCCTCGAAGCACGTCCTCGTGATCCATAGATCGATCTTGTGTGTCCTGCTTTACTGTCCAGTGTCTGTCGGAGGTCGTACATATGACTCCAGACTTTTCCATCTTTATTATGGCGGGGTGGTGGGCGGTCAGTTGTTCAGCCTGAGTTGCCGCTTTATCCCGACCGCGAGGTGGCCGTTCGGCCGCCCTGTCCCGACCACATGGTGGTCGGTCTGCATTACGCGAGGGAGATATGTGCTCCAGCGCCTCCTCATCGAATTGAGGTAGCAGTCTGCATTTCGGGTAGCTCTTGGCTGGGCGGTTGAGGCCATATTCCTCGGCTGTCAGGACATCAGTCCATCTGTCGACGAGCAGGTCCTGTTCGGCTTGAAGACGTTGTTGTTTCTTTTTCAGGCTCCTTGCAGTGGCTATGAGCTGAAGCTTAAAGCGCTCCTGCTTGAGAGGATCCTCAGGCACGATGAAGTCTTCATTGCCAAGGCTTGTCTCCTCCTCAGAGGGTGGATGGTAACTATCGTCCCCCGAGTTATCTTCTATGGCCTGTTCGTCAGGGTTGTCTTGCCTGCTGTTGTGTTCCTGTTTGGATGTAGCCCCGACAGGGTCTTCATTGTTTCCGGCGTCGCCCGGGGTACTATTCCCTCTGGTGCCAGTGTTGCCTTCCTTTGAGCGGCGGGGCTTGGGGCGGCGTTTGGGCTGCCGACACTTGGGCTGTGTCTCGGAGGTTTTATTCACATCTGGCTCTTCTTTGTCGTCGCCAGATCCTTTAGGTGTATCAACCATGTACACGTCGTATGAAGAGGTAGCCGTCCAACGTCCAATGAATGGCGGGTCTTGGCCTTGCTCTTTGTCAGCATCGTCGTCCACACCGTCGATGTCTTCGGAGCCATAGTCAAGTATGTTGGTTAAATCATCGACGGTGGCTATGAGGTGGGTGGTGGGTGGGAAGCAAAATTCCTCATCATCCGTCTCTAGCTCGAACCGGACACAGTTCGTCTATGAGTCCTTCTCCAAGGACAAATTCTTAAAAGATTTTAGCACATCACACAAAGGCGAGTGCTGGAAGACGTCCGTGGCGCTGAACTCGAAGATCGATAACCGATCTAACTCGGTGTCCGTGGGCGTACACAGCCCGGAACTTATAGCCAGAGATGAGTCCGAAGTTCCGTTAAAGCGAATGCTGCAGGGCATCGAGTCCATGTGTGGCTCCAACTCCGCGGACTCTGAGGTGGTGTTTGGTTCTCTAGTCCTAGGACTTTTTCTAGTCCCAACTAAAAAGTCCCTAGTCCCTAAAAAGTCCCTCCCTGTTTGTTTCCAGAGACTAAAAAGTCCCTAGTCCCTTCCTAGAGGTTATTAAATGACCATATTGCCCCTAGTATATAGAAAAATAACAATCAAACAACACCATGGGGTGGCGGGCCAATGAGTGCATGGAGGGGCATTGTTGGAAAAGTCCCAAAAAGTCCCAAAAAGACCCTCCTTGAGAGTCTTCTTCATTTAGTCCCAAATGCCTAGTTTAGTCCCTAAAAAGTCCCTCCCGTTTGGTAAAAAAGTCTCTAAGAGGGACTTTTTCTAGTCACTACACAAAAGGTCCCTGGAAACAAACACCCCCTGAGGCCTCGGATGGCTCGATCTGCTTTGGCTCTAAGGTTGTTGCAGCCGCAGGAACCATCTCCTGGGTGTGATCTGATGACAGATTTAAGTCACGTTCATCGGGATGAGGGAGAGCGATCGCTGCAGGCTCAAATCCCTTGAAGATCGAGTCTCCATGGATATCTGCGATGTAGTTCAAGCTTCCGAATCCGACCTGATTGCCAGGGGCGTAGCTGTCGATCTGCTCCAGATGGCCAAGCGAGCTGGCTAGTAGTACGAAGCCGCCGAATACGAAGATCTGTCCGGGGAGGAAGGTTCCTCTTTGGACAGCATCATTATTGATGATTGAAGGGGCCATCGAGCCTCTTGTCGATGACATAGTGGAACTCTCAATGAAAGCACCAATGTTGGTGTCAAAACCAGCGGATCTCGGGTAGGGGGTCCCGAACTACGCGTCTAGGATCGATGGTAACAGGAGACGGGGGGACACGATGTTTACCCAGGTTCGGGCCCTCTCTATGGAGGTAATACCCTACTTCCTGCTTAATTGATATTGATGAATATGAGCATTACAAGAGTTGATCTACCACGAGATCGTATGGCTAAACCCTAGAAGTCTAGCCTATGTGGGTATGGTAATGAGTATATGCGTCGTCCTTTCCGGACTATCCCCTTCGGTTTATATAGACACCGAGGGGATCTAGGGTTTACATGGAGTCGGTTACATAAGAAGGAATCTTCGGTCGCCAAGCTTGCCTTCCACGCCAAGTAGAGTCCAATCCGGACACGGTGCAGTCTTCGGTCTTCATGTCTTCACAGCCCATCAGTCCGACCCATGGATAACAAGCCGGACGTCCAAGGACCCCTTAGTCCAGGACTCCCTCAGGCGCCACTAGGGAAGGACCCCAAGTAGGATTCAGCCTACTTGGGGCACCTCCTTGGCTGCTCCCTCCTCGCCCCCACCTATATATATATATACATACTAGATCATCGATGGCGCGTGTTACTGCGCCCGTCTACTTTTTTGTTGGAATGGTTGGGATTCTCATAAATATAAGATAAATGGAACATAGAAATTCAATTACATAAAGTATATCATTCAGTAATCTAAAAGGGATATTCTTATGCTAATGTATCAGGCAGTTGTGACAACTGATAGTATTCTCACAGATATAAGATAAATGAAACAAAGGAACTCAATTACATAAAGATATGTTGTATCATTTAGTAATCGGAAAAGGATATCTTATGCTAATGTATTAGGCAGTTGCGCTAAGGTTGTCACGTATAACAGTAACATAATCACATTAGGTTAATCTCAAAATAATGTACTCCGTCTTACTTTAGGCAGAACTAATGTAGAACTATAGACTTTATTCTTGCAAAGTACTCCCTCCATACTAAATCAACAACACTTGATATGGAATGGAGGGAGTAGTAAACTATGTTAACAAAAGATGTGAAAAACACGGATGCAGCCAGTAAATAAATAAATGGATAAATAATCACAATTGGCACATGATATACATGTGTTAACAATGTATGGTTGCATCAGAGGAAAATACCCTCCACATTATAACTGCAAACCAACAAAGGAGTATATTTAAGAGAAATACTTATTGTTAAAATGGCCATGCTCATACTGTGTCATGGGTTGAATACAAATTGAAAAGTGTTCCGCAAGCTCAATGTCTCAAGTTTTGAAAATGTGTGATTCTTTTATTCTTTGGCAAGCAAAGAAATCGAAGTCGTGCTACTCCATCCACCACATCAACCCATGTAGAATACACAATGGAGAACATCATGCCTTTCTCAACCTAGTTTGCAAGAAAATGGAGTGGATAAGATAAAGTTAGTAGCTGTAAGCCTATAAGTTAAAAAAACTGAACTGTGTTCAATTGTGATGGACTTCATACGAGGCAAAGCTCAGGCATACGCTAATATCTCAGAGCACTTGGATAAGCTAGTGTGGTCCACCATGGCATATTATCCTGTTATCCTGGTTATACACCCTCATATTCTTATCTTGAACCACTTGTAAGTTGGCAGAGATTGAAATTCACATATACACAGAATACGCTGGTTGTAGGTAAACATCATCCTATCTATGCAATAGTGCTTTTAAAGACCACTACTCTATGTCCTCTTTTTCTTATGTTTATCACATGTTTTTAATTTCCTCTCTTGGTTTCTCATGGCATCTTACATTGATTTGTACTCTTCTGGCATGTCCTACAATAGTTCCTGCAAAAATGTGTACTACATTATATCAGGTAAAATCATTTGTAAAATGAGAAAAGAGTGTCTAGTTCCATTGTAAAAGGTGGCTACTATTTTAATGGAAAAAAACATGAGATTACAATGTAATGAAGCCAAAAAATAAAGAACTTAATGTAGAACACATCTTACATGAAAATATGAAATGAAACTGCAAAAAGTTACAGAAATCAAGTAGCCAAGATGTGCAAGAAGCAATGAAATATTTTGGAGGCGAAGCCGAAATGAAATGGGAGTGAAAAAGCACCTCTCGACGGATCAAAACATATATTATCTTCCATACATGCTGACTACTTACATGGATGATGCATAAGCATCGGAAATTTTAAAAAAGAAAAACATACATGTAATATCCGCATATTCATGTAGTGCAACTTCTTAAGAGCCTTCTTTCTAGGGTTGAAAGCTTCTGAAAAGCCTACGATTATCTAAATTTCCATAAGTAGCAGACATGAAATTTGCATCAAAATAATCACAATTAAGAGTCTATAGTACATCTTGAGCAACAAACTAGTGGTTCAGTATAGCGTCATGAAATAAGAGTACCCTTGCTGAAGATACAGTCAAACAAAAAGTAGTTTTACTGAGTCAATTGTCCAATTTAGAGTTAACATATGGACTGCAATAACCAAGCATCAACTACAGCAGCTGGACGTTTGTGAACAAATAACTTATAACTACACATGAGGAAGCAAATCTGCATGAACTCCGAGCGGGCACCATCAAATTTTACAGATTAAGTGATCATCTCCCAGGCAAATCTGCATGAACCTATCTTTACAGCCATTCCAGACCCTCAACGTGACGCACGCCCTGAGCCCCTCCCAACTGAGAGGCCCCCAATTGAAACTGGTCAGATATCTGTACGTACCTCCGACTAGTTGCTCGACATGGTGGATCTGGCGACGGCGCGCCCGAGAACTCCAAATATGGCTTCAAAACTCGGACACATGCTTCAGGGATGTAGTGCGCCACTGATTTGGGGAACTCGGACACATGCTTCAGGGATGTAGTGCGCCACTAATTTGGGGATGGAGCTCATCACCGACTCAATAAAAAGATGCTCCCTGCTACCTTTAGGGAATACCGGAGAAAGAGGACAATGACGAGTAGGCGTAGATGGAGATGCCGCTCCCACGGGGCGGTTGAGGGGCTGCGAGATGAAGACATGGTGGTGGCACACCTAGGGTTGGCGAGGGTAGGTCGTGGGCGAGAGTCAGAGAGACGAAAGGAGCGTCATGGGGTGTGGCTGCACGAAAGGAGACTCGTAGAAGCCCATCAGGCCCAATTTCACACCAGACGTCCAAAATAGTCATCGGAGCAGCGGCCCAGCAAGGAAACACTCGGTTTTAGCAAACACAATGATTCCAAGCGGGATTAAGAGTAAATCTGACGGCCGAAAACGCCCAAAACTGATGATCCAAAGGCTGAAAGTGCTAATAGCCTGAGAGGGCTGGAAAGGTGCTCAGTTTTAATGTATCTAAATTTGTGGGAGGGTGGCGCCACACATAACCACAACAATTGCTTAGCCGTGTGCGGCGCCCCCCTCCACAGTTTAGTCCCACAGTCGTATTTCTGTAGTGCTTAGGCGAAGCCCTGTGGAGATAGCTTCACCATCACTGTCACCACACCATCGTGCTATCGGAACTCATCCACTACTTCACCGTCTTGCTGGATCAAGAAGGCGAGGACGTCACCGAGCTGAAAGTGTGCTGAATGTGGAGGTGTTGTACATTCGGTACTCGATCGGTTGGATCGCGAAGAAGTTCGACTACATCAACCACGTTACTAAATGCTTTCGCTTACGGTCTATGAGGGTATGTAGACACACTCTCCCCTCTCGTTGCTATGCATCTCCATGGATAGATCTTGCATGCGTGTGCGTAGATTTTTTTTTGCTTTCCATGCAACATTTCCCAACAGTGGCATCCGAGCCAGGTCTATGCGTAGATGATATGCACGAGTAGAACACAAAGAGTTGTGGGAGGTAATAGTCATACTGCTTACCACCAACATCTTATTTTGATTCGGCGGTATTATGGGATGAAGCGGCCCAGACCAACCTTACATGTCCACGCACATAAGACCGGTTCCACCGACTGACGTGCAACTAGTTTTGCATAAAAGGTGCTTGGCGGGTGTGTGTTTCTCCTACTTTAGTTGAATCAAATATGACTGCGGCCGGTCCTCGAAGAAGGTTAAAATAGCAAACTTGATAAATCACCGTTGTGGTTTTTGCGTAGTTAAGAATGATTCTTGCTAGAAGCCCGTAACAACTACGTAAAACTTGCAACAACAAAGTAGAGGACGTCTAACTTGTTTTTACAGGGCATGTTGTGATGTGATATGATCAAGATATGATGTGATATATGTTGATGTATGAGATGATCATGTTTTTTAATATCGACAACCGGAAGGAGCCTTAGGGTTGTCTCTTAATTATTGTATGAAATGCAAGCGCCATGTAATTGCTTTACTTTATCGCTATGCATTAGCAATAGTTGTAGAAGCAATAGTTCGCGAGACAACCCCGATGATGGAGATCAAGGTTTTGAGCCGGTGACGATGGAGATCATGACGATGCTTTGGAGATGGAGATCAAAAGCACAAGATGATGATGGCCATATCATGTCACATATTTTGATTGCATGTGATGTTTATACTTTATGCATCTTACTTTGCTTAGAACGGTGGTAGCATTATAAGATGATCCCTTCACTACATTTCAAGATAAAAGTGTTCCCCGTCCTTTCAAATCACCCCGTGATGATCAGGTGTGATAGACTCTATGTTCACATACAACGGGTGTAAGACAATTTTGCACATGCAGAATACTTGGGTTAAACTTGACGAGCCTAGCATGTATAGACATGGTCTTGGAACACTGGAGACCGAAAGACCGAATGTGAGTCATATAGTAGATATGATCAACATAGAGATGTTTACCATTGATGACTACCCCATCTCACGTGATGATCGAACATGAGTTAGTTGATTCAGATCATGTATCACTTAGATAACTTGAGGGATGTTTATTTAAGTGGGATTTCTTAAGTAATTTGATTAATCGAACTTAATTTATCATGAACTTAGTCTTAATAGTTTTGCATATCTATGTTGTAGATTAATGGCCCGTGCTACCGTTCCCCCTAAATTTTAATGCGTTCCTAGAGAAAGCTAGGTTGAAAGATGATGGTAGCAACTACACGGACTGGGTCCGTAACTTGAGTATTATCCTCAGTGCTGCATAGAAGAATTATTACCTTGATGCACCGCGAGGTGACAGACCTACTACAGCAGCTACTACAAATGTTATGAACGTCTAGCAGGCTCAGTCTGATGACTACTCAATAGTTCAGTATGCCATGCTTTATAGCTTAGAATCGGGACTTCAAAGACGTTTTGAACGTCATGGAGCACATGAGATGTTTCAAGAGTTGAAGTTAATATTTCAAGCAAATGCCCGGGTTGAGAGATATGAAGTCTCCAACAAGTTCTATAGTAGCAAGATGGAGGAGAACAGTTCTGTCCGTGAACACATACTCAAAATGTCTGGGTATCATTACCACTTGACTCAACTGGGAGTTGAACTTCCAGTTGATAGTGTTATCGACAGAGTTCTTCAATCACTGCCACCAAGATACAAAGGTTTCGTGATGAACTATATATGCAAGGGGTGAATAAAACGATTCATGAGCTCTTCACAATGCTTAAGGCTGAAGAGGTAGAAATCAAGAAGGAGCATCAAGTGGTGATGGTTAACAAGACCACTAGTTTCAAGAAAAAGGGCAAGGGAAAGAATGGGAACCTCAAGAAGAATGGCAAGCAAGTTTCCACTCCCGGGAAGAAACCCAAAGTTGGACCCAAGCCTGAAACTGAGTACTTCTACTGCAAAGGGAGTGGTCACTGGAAGTGGAACTGCCACAAATACTTGGCGGATAAGAAGGATGGCAAAGTGAACAAAGGTATATTTGATATACATGTTATTGATGTTTACCTTACTAATGCTCGTAGTAGCGCCTGGGTATTTGATATTGGTTCGATTGCTCATATTTGTAACTCGAAACAGGAGATGCGAAATAAATAGAGACTGGCCAAGGACGAGGTGATGATGCGCGTCGGGAATGGTTCCAAGGTCGATGTGATCACCGTCGGCACGCTACCTCTACATATACCTTTCAGGTTAGTTTTAGACCTCAATAATTGTTATTTGGTGCCAGCGTTAAGCATGAACATTATATCTGGATCTTGTTCATTGTGAGACGGTTATTCATTTAAATCGGAGAATAATGGTTGTCCTATTTATATGAGTAATATCTTTTATGGTCATGCACCCTTGATGAATGATCTATTCTTGTTGAATCTCAATCTTGGTGATACACATATTCATAATATTGATGCCAAAAGATGCAAAGTTGATAATGATAGTGCAACATATTTGTGGCACTGCCGTTTAGGTCATATTGGTGTAAAGCACATGAAGAAACTCCATGCGGATGGACTTTTGGAATCACTTGATACTTTCGAACCATGCCTCATGGGCAAGATGACTAAAACTCCGTTCTCCTGATCAATGGAGTGAGCTAATGACTTATTGGAAGTAATACATACCGATGTATGCGGTCCGATGAGTGTTGAAGCACGTGGAGGGTATCATTATTTTCTGACCTTCACAGATGATTTAAGTGGGTACAGGTATATCTACTTGATGAAACACAAGTCTGAAACATTTGAAAAGTTCAAAGCATTTCAGAGTGAAGTGGAGAATCATCGTAACAACAAAATAAAGTTACTATGATCTGATCACAGAGGCGAATATTTGTGTTACGAGTTTGGCCTTCATTTAAAACAATGTGGAATTGTTTCACAACTTACACCACCAGGAACACCACAGCATAATGGTGTGTCTGAACGTCATAACCATACTTTATTGGATATGGTGCGTTCTATGTTGTCTCTTACCGATTTACCACTATCGTTTTGGGGCTATGCATTAGAGACAGCTGCATTCATGTTAAATAGGGCACCGTCTAAATTCATTGAGATGACACTGTATGAACTGTGGTTTGGCAAGAAACCTAATCTGTCGTTTCTTAAAGTTTGGGGTTGCGACACTTATGTCAAAAGGCTTCAGCCTAATAATCTCGAACCCAAATCGGAGAAGTGTGTCTTCATAGAATACCCTAAGGAAACAATTGGGTACACCTTCTACCATAGATCCGAAAGCAAGATCTTTGTTGCCAAGAATGGGTCCTTTCTAGAGCATGAGTTTCTCTCGAAAGAAGTGAGTGGGAGGAAAATAGAACTTGATGAGATGATTGTACCTTCTCTCGAATTGGAAAGTAGCACATTAGAGAAATCTTTTCCCGTGATGCCTAAACCAACTAGAGAGGAAGGTAATGATGATGATCATGAAACTTCAGATCAATTTACTACTGGACCTCATAGGTCGACCAAAGCACGTTCCGCACCAGAGTGGTACGACAGTCCTGTCCTGGAAGTCATGTTATTAGACCATGGCAAACCTACAAACTATGAAGAATTTATGATGAGCCCAGATTCTGATAAATGGCTTGAGGCCATGAAATCTGAGATAGGTTCCATGTATGAGAACTAAGTGTGGACTTTGGTGGACTTGCCCGATGATCGAAAAGCCATTGGGAATAAATGGATCTTCAAGAAGCAGATTGACGCTGATGGTTAATGTCACCATCTACAAAGCTCGACTTGTTGCAAAAGGTTTTCGACAAGTTAAAGGAGTTGACTATGATGAGACCCTCTCACCCGTAGCGATGCTTAAGTCAGTCCGAATCATGTTAGCAATTGCCACATTTTATAATTATGAAATCTGGCAAATGGATGTCAAAACTGCATTCCTGAATGGATTTCCTAAAGAAGAGTTGTATATGATGCAACCAAAAGGTTTTGTCAATCCTAAAGGTGCTAACAAAGTGTGCAAGCTCCAGCGGTCCATCTATGGACTGGTGCAAGCATATCGGAGTTAGAATATATGCTTTTATGAGGTGATCAAAGCATATGGTTTTATACAAACTTATGGTGAAACCTGTATGTACAATAAAGTGAGTGGGAGCTCTGTAGCATTTCTGATATTATATGTGGATGACATATTGTTGATCGGAAATGATATAGAATTTCTGGATAGCATAAAGGATACTTGAATAAGAATTTTCGATGAAAGACCTTGGTGAAGCTGCTTATATATTGGGCATCAAGATCTATAGGGATGGATCGAGACGCTTAATAGGAGTTCCACAAAACACATACCTTGATAAAGTTTTGAAATAGTTCAAAATGGATCAGTCAAAGAAAGGGTTCTTGCCTTTGTTACAAGGTGTGAAATTGAGTCAGACTCAAAGCCCGACCACTGGAGAAGATACAGAGAAAATGAAAGTCATTCCCTATGCCTCAAGCATAGGTTCTATCATGTATGCTATGATGTGTACCAGGCCTGATGTGTGCCTCGCCATAAGTTTGGCAGGGAGGTACCAAAGTAACCCAGGAGTAGTGGATCACTGGACAACAGTCAAGAACATCCTGAAGTACCTGAAAAGGACCACAGATATATTTCTCGTTTATGGAGGTGGCGAAGAGCTTGTCGTAAATGGTTACGTTGATGCTAGCTTCGACACTGATCCGGATGACTCTAAGTCACAAACCAGATACATATTTGTATTGAATGGTGGAGCTGTCAGTTGGTGTAGTTCCAAGCAAAGTGTCGTGGCGGGATCTATGTGTGAAGCTGAATACATAACTGCTTCGGAAGCAGCACATGAAGGAGTTTGGATGAAGGAGTTCATATCCGATCTGGGTGTAATACCAGTGCATTGGGTCCAATGAAAATCTTTTGTGTCAACACTGGAGCAATTGCCTTGGCGAAGGAATCCAGGTTTCACAAGAGGACTAAACACATCAAGAGACGCTTCAACTCCATTCGTGAAAAGGTCAAGGATGGAGACATAGAAGTTTGGAAAATACATATGGGTTTGAATGTAGCAGACCCCTTGACTAAGCCTCTTCCACGAGCGAAACATGATCTTCACCAAGACCCCATGGGTGTTAGATTCATTACAATGTAATCTAGATTATTGACTCTAGTGCAAGTAGGAGACTGAAGGAAATATGCCCTATAGGCAATAATAAAGTTGTGATTTTATATTTCCTTATTCATGATAAAGGTTTATTATTCATGCTATAATTGTATTGATAGGAAACTTAAATACATGTGTGAATACATAAACAAATACTGTGTCCCTGGTAAGCCTCTACTAGACTAGCTCGTTGATCAAAGATGGTTAAGGTTTCCTAACCATATACATGTGTCGTCATTTGATAACAGGATCATCATTACGAGAATGATGTGATGAACAAGTCCCATCCGTTATCTTAGCATATTGATCATTCAGTTTTTGCTATTGATTTCTTAATGTCAAATACATATTCCTTTGACTATGAGACTATGCAACTCCCAAATAGCGGAGGAATACCTTGTGTGCTATCAAACGTCACAACGTCACCGGGTGATCATAAAGATGCTCTACAGGCATCTCTAAAGGTGTTTGTTGAGTTGTCCTAGATGGACATTAGGATTTGTCACTCCGAGTATCGCAGAGGTATCTCTGGGCCCTCTCAGTAATACACATCATAAGAAGCCTTGCAAGCAAAATGACTAATGAGTTAGTTGCAAGATGATGTATTACAGAATGAGTAAAGAGACTTGTCAGTAACGAGATTGAACTACATATGAACATACCAACGATTGAATCTCGGGCGAGTAACATACCGGTGGACAAAGGGAATTACATATGTTGTCATAACGGTTCGATTGATAAAGATCTTCCTAGAATATGTAGGAGCCAATATGGGCATCCAGGTTCCGCTATTTGTTATTGACCAGAGAGGTATCTCGGTCATGACTACATAGTTCTCGAACCCATAGGGTCCGCACGCTTAACGTTCATTAACGATATAGTGTTATATGAGTTGTATGATTTGGCGACCGAATGTTTTTCGGAGTCCCGGATGAGATAATGGACATGACGAGGAGCTCCGGAATGATCCGGAGGTAAATATTGATATATAGGACGATGGTATTTGGACACTGGAAGAGTTTCAGGATGTACCGGGTAGAAATCGGGTCACCGGAAGGGGTTCCGGACACCCCAGGAGGTTAATGGGCCATATGAGCCAAGGGGGGGGGGACACACCAGCCCACAAGGGGCTAGCGTGCCCCTCCTAGGCCGCAACCCTTGGGTAGAGAAGGAAAGGGGGAGTTGACCTCCCCCTTCCTTTCCTCTCCCCCTTTCCTTTCCCATCCGACAAATATGGTAGGGGGGCGCCACTAGGGAAGGACCCCAAGTAGGATTCGGCCTACTTGGGGTGCCTCCTTGGCTGCTCCCTCCTCCCCCACCTATATATATGTGGGAGGGGGACGCCGGACATAACCACGACAATTGCTTACCCATGTGCGGTGCCCCCCTCCACAGTTTAGTCCCTCGGTCATATTTTCGTAGTGCTTAGGGGAAGCCATGCGGATATAGCTTCACCATCACTGTCACCACACTGTCATGCTGCCGGAACTCATCCACTACTTCAACATCTTGCTGGATCAAGAAGGCGAGGACGTCAACGAGCTGAACGTGTGCTGAACGCGGAGGTGCCGTACGTTCGATACTCGATCGGTTGGATCGCGAAGAAGTTTGACTACATCAACCGCGTTACTAAATGCTTCCGCTTACGACCTATGAGGGTACATAGACACACTCTCCCCTCTCATTGATATGCATCTCCACAGATAGATCTTGCGTGTGCATATTTTTTTGTTTTCCATGCAACATTTCCCAACAAATAGCTCGATGGATTGATCAGAAAGAATAACTTTGAGGTGGTTTCGTAACCTACAAGCAATTTCATCTTATGTTCTCCGTGATAGGAACTTTGGAGTGTCTATTTGTCGCACATTGAGGGATTGCCATATGATTTAATTATGTTATCATTGTTGAGAGAATTTGCACTAGTGAAAGTATGAACCCTAGGCCTTGTTTTCAAGCATTGCAATATCGTATTTTGCTCACTTTTTTATTAGTTACCTAGCTGTTTTTATATTTTCAGATTACAAAAACCTATATCTACCATCCATATTACACTTGTATCACCATCTCTTCGCCGAACTAGTGCACCTATACAATTTACCATTGTATTGGTGTGTTGGGGACATAAGAGACTCTTTGTTATTTGGTTACAGGGTTGTTTGAGAGAGACCATCTTCATCCTACGCCGCCCACGGATTGATAAACCTTAGGTCATCCACTTGAGGGAAAATTGCTACTGTCCTACAAAACTCTGTGCTTGGAGACCCAACACGAGTCTACAAGAAGAAGGTTGTGTAGTAGACATGAAGATCTTTTCTGGTGCCATTGCCGGGGAGGTTAGTGCTTGAAGTTATATCTTTAGAATTGAATCTTTTAGTTTCTTGTTTTATCACTAGTTTATTTTATAAAAGAATACTAACAAAAAATGGAATTAAGGTTGCCTCATTCGCTTAATCTATTTAATGTCTTTCATGAAAATGATGGAGAGGAAAATTGCGCTCAACTGTTAGAAGAAGAATTCAAAAAAATGTTTGGCATAAAATCTTTGTATGATGAGCATGATTGCAATGTTGTCAGTATGAATTCCTTGAATATCCATGATGCTAATGATATGCAAAGCCACAAGCTCGGGGATGCTATGTTTGATGAAGATGATATTTTTAGTCCCCAAGTTTTGATGAGAAAGATTATTATGATGATAACATGCCTCCTATTTATGATGATTATATTGATGAAAGTGGGTTTGGAAGAGTGTCAACTCTAGGTAATAATGATCCCACTATTTTGGATGGTGTTGTCTTTTCACAATATTGATAAAAGTGGATTTGGAGATCATGACTTTATTTAGTGATGAGTCCACTATTTTTGGAAGAGTTCCCAATTGATTATGAGAACAAAGTTGCTATCTATGATGATTATTGTGATGACATGTATTCTATAAAGAATAACGATAACCATGAAACTTGTCATCATGATTTTAATTTTCAATTGGATCATGCCTCACATGATAGTTATTTTGTTGAGTTTGCTCCCACTACTATTCATGAGAATAAATTTTCTTATGTGGAGAGTAATAAAATTTCTATGCTTGTGGATCATGAAAAGAATTATTGAATTCATTCATGATGCTACTGGGAATTATTATGAGAGAGGAACATATGCTTTTAACTACCTCAATAATATCAAGTTTCCTTTCTATGTGTTGAAAATCTTGAAGTTTTGCTTGTTTTGCCTTCCTATGCTAGTTGTTTCTTGTTCCCATAAATTGTTTGCTCACAAAATCCCTATGCATAGGAAGTGGGTTAGACTTAAATGTGCTAGTCATATTCTTGATGATGCTCCCATTATTTTTCAATTCTTATCTTTTATGTGAGCATCATTGAAATAATCATGCTTAACTAAAAGACATTAAAGAAAAGCGCTTGTTGGGAGACAACCCAATACTTATACCTACTTTTGTGTGTGTACACATGATTAAGCTACTGTAGTAATCATTTTCTATAGCTTTTGTTTCAATAAAGTGCCAAGTAAGACCTTTGGGATGATCTATGGTGATAGTTGATTTGATCTTGCTGAAAAACAGAAACTTTTGCGCTTAATGCTAGAATTTAAAAAAATCATAGAAGCATGATTTCGGTCTGAAATTTTTACACAAGATTTATATACAAATTTCTAGACTGTATTGTTTTTTAGAATTTTTGGATTTACAGATATATACGAAGTTTCCAGATTACTATAGACCGTTATATTTTTTATAGATTCTGTTTTCATTGTGTTGTTTGCTTATTTTGATGAATCTATGGGTAGTATCAGAGGGTATGAACCATGGAGAAGTTAGAATACAGTAGATATAACACTAATATAAATTTATAATGAGTTCACAATAGTACACAAGTGGTGATTTGCTTTATTATACTAATGGAGCTTACGAGTTTTCTGTTGAGTTTTGTGTTGTGAAGTTTTCAAGTTTTGGGTGAAGTTTTGATGGACTACAGAATAAGGAGTGGAAAGAGCCTAAGTTTGGGGATGCCCAAGGCATCCCAAGGTAATATTCAAGGACAACCAAGTATCCAAGCTTGGGGATGCCCCGGATGGCATCCCCTCTTTTGTCTTCAATCCATCGGTAAAATCACTTGAGGCTATATGTCACAGCCCTAGAGTACCTGAGTGAAATAGTTGCATCTGCACTCATGCATCATGTCTAAAATTTCTGAAAGTTGAATTGAGGTTTGTTGAAACCCTCAGAAATCACTTCAGAAATAATCAACATTAAAAATCTTTTCAAATGAGTCCAAGGAAATGTTCCTGTTATTCTGTAAAAATATTGGCAAGAGGTAAAATTCAAACCAATATCTTTGGAGTTTCAGAAATATTTATTTTGGGCATTTGAAATTAATTCAATAACTATTTGAATTGGATCTATATTTATTATATACTAAATATATGTTCAATAATTCTGAAAATTGTTGTGTAGCTTTGGAGAAGTCCATTTAGTTCACACAATTATTTTCATGAATTTTGAAAATGGTTTGGTCTTTGAACTAAATCAAAGCATAACAGCAAAAAAAATAGAAAAGAGAACAAATTAAAAAAAGGAGAGAGAGAGGTTACCTGTGGCTTACCTGGTGCCCACTTGGCCCAGCACTGTGCGGCCCAGCCCACTGGCCTGTGCCAGTCGTCGTCGTCCTCCCGCCAGTCGGACAGGGCGCGTGCCCGACGCGCGTGCGTGCTCCGCGTGCCACGCGAGCTGCCTGCCTGCCCTCCCCTGCCACCGCGACGCCTCGCGTCCTCTCCTCGGCGCCGCCTCGACCCCCTCGTTCGTTCCTCTCTCTCCCCCGAACGCCTCCCCCTCCTCTGTTCTCCCCACCGAACGCGCCCGCCGCTGCCGATGAGCATCACCGCGGCCATCGCCTCTCCCTCGTCCCCTGAAGCTGCCCACGAGCTCCGCCGAGTCCCTCTCCTCCTCCTCACCGAGCCGCCTGATGCCGAAGCCCCTGGATGCGGCCTGCACCACCGTTCCCCTCGCCGGCCACCGAAGATCGTCGCCGTCGATTAGCTACCTCCGGTGCCTCCCCGAGCTCGCTGACCCTCCCGTTCGACTCACTGTGAGCTCCTGCTCCCAAACCCCCTCTCTCCTCTGTCGATTTCCTCTTCTAGCCCACTGACCACCACGGCTGAAGCTCGCCGCCGCCGTGCTTCATCGCCGCCATGGCTGGAGCCGTTGTAGCTCGAAGCCAAGCACACCATCGCGCTCAACGCGTCTCCAGGAGCCCGTAGCCAACACCAGCTTCTCCCCACATGCCCCCTAGCTCCAACCCGATTACGCCGTAGCTCCGACCGCCGCTCAGCTCGTCGCCGGCGTTGATTCCGGTGACCCCGTGACCTACCGCTGCCTCCGCTAGATGCGCGGGAGCAAGGGTTATCGCCCGGTGCCCTCGGCACGTCCAACCGACGCCCATAGCGCGATTCCGGCGAGCCACCGCCGCACTGTGAGGTCGTCGGAGTTTAACTCCGGTGGCTGGTTTCGTGGCACATCATTAGCCGCTGATGACCCCGCTAATTAACCCCCTCACTCACTGACATGTGGGCCCTAGCCTGCTAACTAACCTAGCTTAGCACTTAACTAATCTGAGTTAGTTAATTAACTAACTGTGTGACTGACCAACGGGCCCCACGGGTCAGTTTGACCTGGCCACGTCACCGTTGACCTGGTCCCACCCGTCAGCCACAGAAACCAGCCCTGGGTCACTGACCAGTGGGCCCCACTGGTCAGGTTTGACCCGGACCAGCCCTGTTGACTTGGTGACATCATCATGACATTAGGCTGACGCAGTAATCCTTTTTTCTGGAATTTAGATAAATCTTAAATGATTTATTTATTTTCAGAAAATATCCAAAACTTTGAAAAATCATAGAAAATAATCTATAACTCATATTGAAAAGATTTATATATGAAAATTTATCAGAAAAATCCAAAGAATCTGAATCTGACATTTTCATGCATGTTGGAACAACTTAAAGTTGCTGTTTAGGACAATCCAATTAAATGGCATTTAAGAAATCACATATGGAGTTTGAATTTGAACTTAGGGTTCAAACCAACCCCATTTAACCTGTTGCTAGTTGCATTAGCTGAAAACACAGCATATTGACATGTCATGATCATGCATCATATTGTGCATTGCATTGATTGTGTTCTTTCTGTGTTTGCCGGTGGTTGTCCCCTCTCGATAGACGTTGTACCGACGTTGTGATCGTTGACACTGATGAAGACCCAATGATATCTTCAGAAGTGCCAGGCAAGCAAAAACCCCTTGTTCATTCCGATACAATCCCACTCTCTCGCTCCGGCTCTCTTTTACTGCATTAGGACAACAACGATTCAACTGTTACATGTTGCGGTAGTTGAACCCCTTTCCTCTGCATGACCTGTCATTGCCACAGTAAATAGATGAAATCCACTAGCATGAGTAGGAGTTGTTTGACCCCTGATGTGCCTACTCATTCATGCTTGTTTGTCATGCCTGCTATTGCATAGAGTCGTGTCAGGTCTGGTTCATCGGGGATGAACCGGAGGTGTGTAAACATGTCCTACAGTGTGTGAGCTAAGTGTGTGAACACGATTTGGTAAAGGTAGCGGTGAGAGGCCATGTAGGAGTACATGGTGGGTTGTCTCATTGAAACCGTTCTTAGGAACTGAGTTCTGTGTTTGTGATCCATGAAACAGTTACTACCACGCATTGGGCCCGAAACCAATGGACCCTCTCGGCTTCTTGATCACCCTTGTCCTCTGTCCAGGAGTTGCAACTAGTTTCTGGTGTTTATAGGATATGTGTTGGCGGCCGTGCGTAGCGCTGACCCTAGGGGTGGGCTATGTTGCGGTAGATACACTATGGCCGGGCATGCCGGGCGCCCGTTTGGTGTCTCGGAACCCTGTACACATCGTTCGGGGCCGTATGTGGAAAACTCGGCCGGACTCCCTGCGGATGGAACCTGGATAGGCGATAAACCTGGACTAGAGACTTGAGTGTTTAGGTAGGCCGTGGCCGACACCCTCGTTGGGCTTCCGCTTGAAGGTTGCCGAGTACATGTCGTGTAAACGGCGGTAAGTGGTGAGAGCGTGTGTGAAGAAGTACACCCCTGCAGGGTTAACATCATCTATTCGAATAGCCGTGTCCGCGGTAATGGACTTCTGGGTTGCCTATAACAGTTCATAGACAAGTGAAAGTGGATACTCTAAAACTCGCAAGATAAGTGTGAGTGCTATGGATGGCCTTCTCGTAGGAAGACGGGAGCGGATCCATAGTGGTGTATTGAATGGTGAATATGTAGACTCGTGTGTGCCACCTCAAAAGAGTTGCTTGCAATCGTAGTTCAGGTTAGCCACTGAGTCAAAGCTGGCTTGCTGCAGTCAAACTCCACCACCCCCCCTTATTGATACCGATGCATATGTAGCTAGTTCTGATGTAAGTCTTGCTGAGTACCTTTGTACTCACGTTTGCTTAATTTATGTTTTGCAGAGAGAGAGACTTCCGTCTCGCTAGTAGTTCCACGTGGACTTCGACGTTAGCTTGATACCTCAGCTACGATCTTGTGCCTTGGCAGGATCTGGTAGATAGTCAGGCTTCTTAGCCTTCTTCATTTGTAGTTGTCTGTAGTCCGACAAGTTAAGCTTCCGGATGTGCTTGTTGCTTGTATGCTCTGTGTGTTGGGTCATAAGACCCATGTTTGTAATATCTCGCTCCTCGGAGCCTAATGAATAAATACTTTGAGTCGTAGAGTTATGTTGTGATGCCATGTTGTATTTACACATATCGAGCATATTGTGTGTATGATTGAAATGCTTGGTATGTGTGGGATCCGACAATCTAGTTGTTTATCCTTGGCAGCCTCTCTTATGGGGAAATGTAGTCCAGTGCTTCCTTGAGCCATAGTAGTCCGCTACAGCCCGGTTCACCGGAGTCCTGTTAGCCCAGCACTACTGCTCAGGACACTTGACTGGCCGGCATGTGTTTCACTTCGTTCCTATGTCTGTCCCTTCAGGGAAATGTCACGCGGTAACATCCGGAGTCCTGCCTAGCCTGCTACAGCCCGGGTTCCCGGAGTCCTGTTAGCCCAGTGCTACAGCTCGGATATACACGCTGCTGAACGACATGCTCGATGTGATTCATGTATGCCTGTTCCCATAGGTTAGTGCCGCTTTGGGTTCACGACTAGCCATGTCGGCCCGGGTTCTCTGTCATATGGATGCTAGCGACGCTATCATATACGTGAGCCAAAAGGCGGAAACGGTCCTGGGCCATGGTAAGGCGACACCCGTGGGAATACCGTGCGTGAGGCCACAAAGTGATATGAGGTGTTACCGGCTAGATCGATGTGACTTGGAATCGGGGTCCTGACAGCGTTGGTATCAGAGCCTGACTGCCTGTAGGATTACCAAGCCAAACTGGTCGAAGTCGAGTCTAGAAATGCTTTAGCTATGTAAGGGAATTGATTGTGGAAGGGAACATAAGGCTCTCTTTACTCCTTTACCTTATGCCCTTCTGATCTGAGTCAACCTCTTCTTTTCTACGGGGATTAAGAATTAGGCCTTCTCATCTTTCTATCGGGATGACGTGTTACTAATCCATAGACTTATAGAATTGACAGTTTCAAGTCTTAGTTCAGTTCCTTTTACCTCCGTATGCTCATAGCTGGCCTCAGAACCTTGATATTGTAACGTTGAGTGGTCATGCCACTATTTTGCAGGATGTCTCCAATTTTTTGAGCATTTACAGCCGTTATGCTGTCCGAGTCATCCCAGGTTTCTAAGTAGTCTGATGCATTTGCAAACCCCTTCCTCCTGTTCCTGATGTCCAATTGGGCCAGATTAATCACACTAATCGGTGAGTTGAGGTACTCTGTTGCCTCGACATATATGTTGGAGCTATTACTATGACCCTAGGTGTTTTAGGGAGTCACCTAGTAATCTAGCCATGTTTTGTGTTCCGGTGTGATGATTCTGGCCACCATTCTCGAAAGCATCCCGTGATGCCATTTAGTTAGTAGGTATTCTACTACTGGGTTTTGAACCCGAGATTCACCCTACTTACCTCATGTTGATAGTGTTGCTAGTTCCTTTAGGATATTAGTAACTTTTGCATTAGTCCTCGAGGTTCGTGGTACATCCTTCTTCCAATTATCATGAGCCATTCTTGGCAGGAGTTCTTTTGAACCAAAAGGTCACGACAGAGTGCTCCTGATGAGTTCTCCATTCTATGTTGTGACTCTGCTAACCCTACCTTTCTGCATGGGTTATCCGGAAGAAATATGTTGAACTCGTTCGACATACTAATCTATGCATCCACAACTCAGAAAATTATATGTTCCTTTGAGTTGTCCCTCTTTAGTTGTATTCTGAACCTCGTCCATCAATTGTTGGTCCAGAGTAGTTGTGCATTGGTGTTATCGATGCCTATTATTCATGTGATCCGTCAAGCCCTTCTATTCCGGAATGACTAGGAGAAACAAACTCCAGTACCTCATCCATATCCAGGATTGGGTCAAAGTAGTTGTGTTCTGCAGATCAAATGCCAATCCACCTTTTGTTCTGTTCTACCCTGTAGTATTACCCCCTTTATGTCAGCAATGTCATGATAATTGTACCTTCTCTTATGAATTCTTGACATAGTGATACTTCTCGCCACCATTATTCATTCCTCGGTTCCGTGTTGTCGCAACCGGAATGCCGACAAGTGAATCATGATGTGTGAAATCAATACTGCTAGCAACCCCGTTGATAGGTAGTTAATGGACAATAATCTCATTCTTAGCGTGTTGGTATTGAATCATCACCCTAAGGTTGATCGTGCTACCTAGTCCATTTTCCTGGTGCACTCTTCAATCGATGAGTTAGGATTATTCCAAATCCTCGCTCTTTTGATCATATCATCTTGCCCTAAGTAGCAAGATTTGTTCTCGAGCTTAGTAACATACCGGTGGTTTGTGATTTTCCGAATATCTTCTCGGAAGTATCACCAGGTTGTCACCTGGCCGCTATGTTGAGTTCGTGATCAAGTTGGTTTTCGAAACCACCCTTTCTCCAAGAATCGGTGTTGGGTACCCCTGAGCTAGTTGGTTAAGCTGAACAACAACTTGGAGAGTTGGAAGATAAAAGCTTGCCTAACTTAGGTCGTTCCAAAGGGATATTCTTGTGTAGTGTGTGTTGAAGAAAGATGATATCTTGATCGATTGGTCGTGATCAGTTGTTGGACCTATTGTCTTATCAATCCTTTGATTTGAGTGTGGGCTATCGTCAAATCAAATCAGTACCAATGATGTTCGTAATGTTGTCTTACTTGCGGTTGTCCCTCGAGCATACACCATTATATCCTTGGTCTGACCAATACTATCACATTGTTCACATAGTGGTGGAAGTCCAGTGATATGGAAATCCCGATGAGTTGCTGTTGAGCCCATCAGCAGCATTTTGTCTCCTCCATGATTGTGTTGAACATCAAGCTAGTGCTGGAAACTTGTGCAAGCATATCTTCATGCTCTGTTCATGAAGTATCTGTCTGGATGAAAGAAGTGACTTCCTCTGGTTCACGTGCAATCGATGCAAGTTGCCGCCGTGAATTCGAGAAAGATTGTTTTTGTTTCCTCTGGAATCTTCCCAAGTTAGTCACGCATAGGTGCGAAGTACTCTATGGTTTGATAGGTTGGCCGCCTCCATTCTATATGTGTTTCCTAGCACACCAAGCCACTGACTGATTTGTTCAAGGAGAAGAAGTTCCTTCTTAAGAATCATGACTTATGCCAGGACTTCATTATCCTTGATGATGGTTCTCCAACCTGAACTTGGTAGTATTTTATTATAAGACTACCACGTGGTCACGCTTGTCTCGGATAGCGTGTTCACAGGTTTGTAGCAGAACCAACTCATGTTTTGGAGCCTACTATCGCAGTTCCTTCCCCGAGAATCTCGCAACGTCATCTCGTCAAATTGTGTTGCAAACCTTCATTTTCCTTTCTAGACTCGATGAGTCTAGAATATCCTGACACCAACCAGATCTGAATCTCAGGCAGATATGATGGTTCGAGCATTTTCCAAGAACTATAATATTGGTCTCTTGATAACCGGTAAAGTGGATGTCGTGGCCAACACATCCAGTCGGAAGATCTATTATTGTAGTATCTTGATCGAAGAAGTTGGACACCTCTCTATAAGGATTTCGTAGGATTTTCTCCAGAAGTTGTTCCTTATGGATCCTTTGTATTCCGAAGTCCGACCACTACTTGATGGCTATGTTGATGCTTTAAAGCATGACCATGGTAACCGGTACATCAAGGGGAACATTAGAAGCGGAGTGCTAAATGTCTCTTGGTCGATCATCCAGATTTTGATTCCTTGGCCTCGCTAAGGTGAAATCTGAGAACGTGTTATCTTTCTTTGCATCTGCATCTTCCACCATTATTCATCATGGTAGCATGTTGTGTTGCCAGGATCCTTGACACAGATATTGGTAAAACCTTGATTGATACGGAAATGCTCAAGTTCTTGAGAGCACGCTTAAGCACTAGGATTTATCGTCGGCATTAACTGGGATCCGTTCTCACTTTCCTCGATTATGCCATAACCTTTCAAACAGTGGAATATCTCTCTACTGTTGGGTTTCTCCCCAGTTACTAGAATCATTCCCAGCATTTGCATTTTGTTCCCAGCTTGCACCTCCATTGTGTCCTCCTACTACGGACTACCCTTCTCAGCAGTTGCTGTCCAGGATCATCTTCAACAGTGGTCCTGTCATGGGTCCCATCCATTTCCGATGATAAGAAAAAGTCATCCATTGCGTTGTCTTCAACAAGGTAGTCCACATCATCCATTCTGGCATGGGTATGCCATTCGTTCGAATTCGTTCACACGATCATTTGTGATTGCTTAGGCTGGTATAAAGAATTTCAATGATCTTTGTATCAAAAGTAATTCTTTTTGCCACTTAAGGGAATACTTCTGCGAGTCACCTTCCTTAAGATGTCTCGTTATGGTATCATGGCAACTCAACTCCTTGCTACATTGACAAGCGTTCACCACCTTCTTAGGTGTGGAATTGTTGCCTATCTAGTGAACCTTTGTCATGTGTTTCCCTCCATCCCTCTCGATGTGTTTTGTGTCTCAACTCGAGATGTTTCAACATCTCATTCGGCGAGTTGATATTGTTTAGCTCGATCTTCGAGAAGATCAATCCTAGTTGAGTTTCTTTCCGTCGTCATCGCGTGGATGAAGATCTCAAAAGCGAGGATGTCAAGATCGACATGATCAATGAATCAACATCTTCGAGAAGGGCAATCGGATCGTGAAGATTCTTTATTGGTGTTCCCTCTGTCTTCTTACCTCACGTCTTGAATCTCGGGACGAGATTCTTGTTTAGTGGGGGTGAGTTGTCACAGCCCTAGAGTACCTGAGTGAAATAGTTGCATCTGCACTCATGCATCATGTCTAAAATTTCTGAAAGTTGAATTGAGGTTTGTTGAAACCCTCAGAAATCACTTCAGAAATAATCAACATTAAAAATCTTTTCAAATGAGTCCAAGGAAATGTTCCTGTTATTCTGTAAAAATATTGGCAAGAGGTAAAATTCAAACCAATATTTTTGGAGTTTCAGAAATATTTATTTTGGGCATTTGAAATTAATTCAATAACTATTTGAATTGGATCTATATTTATTATATAATAAATATATGTTCAATAATTCTAAAAATTGTTGTGTAGCTTTGGAGAAGTCCATTTAGTTCACACAATTATTTTCATGAATTTTGAAAATGGTTTGGTCTTTGAACTAAATCAAAGCATAACAGCAAAAAAATAGAAAAGAGAACAAATTAAAAAAAAGGAGAGAGAGAGGTTACCTGTGGCTTACCTGGTGCCCACTTGGCCCAGCACTGTGCGGCCCAGCCCACTGGCCTGTGCCAGTCGTCGTCGTCCTCCCGCCAGTCGGACAGGGCACGTGCCCAACGCGCGCGCGTGCTCCGCGTGCCACGCGCGCGTGCTCCGCGTGCCACGCGAGCTGCCTGCCCGCCCTCCCCTGCCACCGCGACGCCTCGCGTCCTCTCCTCGGTGCCGCCTCGACCCCCTCATTCGTTCCTCTCTCTCCCCCGAACGCCTCCCCCTCCTCTGTTCTCCCCACTGAACGCGCCCGCCGCTGCAGATGAGCATCACCGCGGCCATCGCCTCTCCCTCGTCCCCTGAAGCTGCCCACGAGCTCCGTCGAGTCCCTCTCCTCCTCCTCACCGAGCCGCGTGATGCCGGAAGCCCCTAGATGCGGCCTGCACCGCTGTTCCCCTCGTCGGCCATCGAAGATCGTCGCCGTCGATTAGCTGCCTCCGGTGCCTCCCCGAGCTCGCTGACCCTCCCGTTCGACTCACTGTGAGCTCCTGCTCCCAAACCCCCTCTCTCCTCTGTCTATTTCCTCTTCTAGCCCACTGACCACCACGGCCGAAGCTCGCCGCCGCCGTGCTTCATCGCCGCCGTGGCTGGAGCCGTTGTAGCTCGAAGCCGAGCACACCATCGCACTCAACGCGTCTCCAGGAGCCCGTAGCCAACACCAGCTTCTCCCCACATGCCCCCTAGCTCCAACCCGATTATGCCGTAGCTCCGGCCGCCGTTCGGCTCGTCGCCGGTGTTGATTCCGGTGACCCCATGACCTGCCGCTGCCTCCGCTAGATGCGCGGGAGCAAGGGCTATCGCCCGGTGCCCTCGGCACGTCCAACCGACGCCCATAGCGCGATTCCGGCGAGCCACCGCCGCACTGTGAGGTTGTCGGAGTTTAACTCCGGTGGCTGGTGACGTGGGACATCATTAGCCGCTGATGACCCCGCTAATTAACCCCCTCACTCACTGACATGTGGGCCCCAGCCTGCTAACTAACCTAGCTTAGCACTTAACTAATCTGAGTTAGTTAATTAACTAATTATGTGACTGACCAACGGGCCCCACGGGTCAGTTTGACCTGGCCACGTCACCGTTGACCTGGTCCCACACGTCAGCCACAGAAACCAGCCCTGGGTCACTGACCAGTGGGCCCCACTGGTCAGGTTTGACCCGGACCAGCCCTGTTGACTTGGTGACATCATCATGACGTTAGGCTGACGCAGTAATCCTTTTTTCTGGAATTTAGATAAATCTTAAATGATTTATTTATTTTCCGAAAATATCCAAAACTTTGAAAAATCATAGAAAATAATCTATAACTCAGATTGAAAAGATTTATATATGAAAATTTATCAGAAAAATCCAAAGAATCTGAATCTGGCATTTTCATGCATGTTGGAACAACTTAAAGTTGCTGTTTAGGACAATCCAATTAAATGGCATTTAAGAAATCACATATGGAGTTTGAATTTGAACTTAGGGTTCAAACCAACCCCATTTAACCTATTGCTAGTTGCATTAGCTGAAAACACAGCATATTGACATGTCATGATCATGCATCATATTGTGCATTGCATTGATTGTGTTCTTTCTGTGTTTGCCGGTGGTTGTCCCCTCTCGATAGACGTTGTACCGATGTTGTGATCGTTGACACTGATGAAGACCCAATGATATCTTCAGAAGTGCCAGGCAAGCAAAAACCCCTTGTTCATTCCGATACAATCCCACTCTCTCGCTCCGGCTCTCTTTTACTGCATTAGGACAACAACGATTCAACTGTTACATGTTGCGGTAGTTGAACCCCTTTCCTCTGCATGACCTGTCATTGCCACAGTAAATAGATGAAATCCACTAGCATGAGTAGGAGTTGTTTGAACCCTGATGTGCCTACTCATTCATGCTTGTTTGTCATGCCTGCTATTGCATAGAGTCGTGTCAGGTCTGGTTCATCGGGGATGAACCAGAGGTGTGTAAACACGTCCTACAGTGTGTGAGCTATGTGTGAGAACACGATTTGGTAAAGGTAGTGGTGAGAGGCCATGTAGGAGTACATGGTGGGTTGTCTCATTGAAACCGTTCTTAGGAACTGAGTTCTGTGTTTGTGATCCATGAAACAGTTACTACCACACATTGGGCCCGAAACCAATGGACCCTCTCGGCTTCTTGATCACCCTTGTCCTCTGTCCAGGAGTTGCAACTAGTTTCTGGTGTTTATAGGATATGTGTTGGCGGCCGTGCGTAGCGCTGACCCTAGGGGTGGGCTATGTTGCGGTAGATACACTATGGCCGGGCATGCGGGCGCCCGTTTGGTGTCTCGGAACCCTGTACACATCGTTCGGGGCCGTATGTGGAAAACTCGGCCGGACTCCCTGCGGATGGAACCTGGATAGGCGATAAACCTGGACTAGAGACTTGAGTGTTTAGGTAGGCCGTGGCCGACACCTCCGTTGGGCTTCCGCTTGAAGGTTGCCGAGTACATGTCATGTAAACGGCGGTAAGTGGTGAGAGCGTGTGTGAAGTACACCCCTGCAGGGTTAACATCATCTATTCGAATAGCCGTGTCCGCGGTAATGGACTTCTGGGTTGCCTATAACAGTTCATAGACAAGTGAAAGTGGATACTCTAAAACTCGCAAGATAAGTGTGAGTGCTATGGATGGCCTTCTCGTAGGGAGACGGGAGCGGATCCATAGTGGTGTATTGAATGGTGAATATGTGGACTCGTGTGTGCCACCTCAAAAGAGTTGCTTGCAATCGTAGTTCAGGTTAGCCACTGAGTCAAAGCTGGCTTGCTGCAGTCAAACTCCACCACCCCCCCTTGTTGATACCGATGCATATGTAGCTAGTTCTGATGTAAGTCTTGCTGAGTACCTTTGTACTCACGTTTGCTTAATTTATGTTTTGCAGAGAGAGAGACTTCCGTCTCGCTAGTAGTTCCGCGTGGACTTCGACGTTAGCTTGATACCTCAGCTACGATCTTGTGCCTTGGCAGGATCTGGTAGATAGTCAGGCTTCTCAGCCTTCTTCATTTGTAGTTGTCTGTACTCAGACAAGTTAAGCTTCCGCATGTGCTTGTTGCTTGTATGCTCTGTGTGTTGGGTCATAAGACCCATGTTTGTAATATCTCGCTCCTCGGAGCCTAATGAATAAATACTTTGAGTCGTAGAGTTATGTTGTGATGCCATGTTGTATTTACACATATCGAGCATATTGTGTGTATGATTGAAATGCTTGGTATGTGTGGGATCCGACAATCTAGTTGTTTATCCTTGGCAGCCTCTCTTATGGGGAAATGTAGTCCAGTGCTTCCTTGAGCCATAGTAGTCCGCTACAGCCCGGTTCACTGGAGTCCTGTTAGCCCAGCACTACTGCTCAGGACACTTGACTGGCCGGCATGTGTTTCACTTCATTCCCGTGTCTGTCCCTTCAGGGAAATGTCACGCGGTAACATCCGGAGTCCTGCCTAGCCTGCTACAGCCCGGGTTCCCGTAGTCCTGTTAGCCCAGTGCTACAGCCCGGATATACACGCTGCTGACCGACATGCTCGATGTGATTCATGTATGCCTGTTCCTATAGGTTAGTGCCGCTTTGGGTTCACGACTAGCCATGTCGGCCCGGGTTCTCTGTCATATGGATGCTAGAGACGCTAACATATACGTGAGCCAAAAGGCGCAAACGGTCCCGGGCCATGGTAAGGCGACACCCGTGGGAATACCGTGCGTGAGGCCACAAAGTGATATGAGGTGTTACCGGCTAGATCGATGTGACTTGGAATCGAGGTCCTGACACTATATTTTTATTCACCACATGATATGAGTTTTGCTTGGAGCGTCATTTTATTTTGTTGAGATTTGCTTGCTTCTATTTAGAATAATGCTTGCATCTTTTAGTTCAATAAAAAGGTCAAGTATAACCTTTACCATGCTTATTTTGCAAGTCTATATGTTGTTGTTTTGAAAACATAAAGTTTTCTGTCATTGTCTGAATTCTTCTGGGAAGTCAGAATGTGATAAAATCTTGAAATTGTTACACAATGAGTAACAACAAAATTTCTACAACGTGGTAATTTTCATAATTTTTGGAGTTAAATAAGTATGAATATTCTTGCATTCTTTACAGACTGTTCTGTTTAGACAGATTGCTGTTATGTTTACATTGTCTGCGCATGTTTTCTTGTTTAATGATCCTATTTGAGGATAGGAGTATTAAATATGCAGAGGCATTTAGTATGCAATATTAAATAATAATTTTAGTGATTTGCTACATCAGAGAATGATAAGGTTATTGCATTGATTTATACTAACTTATCTCACGAGTTCTTGTTGAGTTCTATGTGGATGAAGTTCTTAAGAATTAGGGAAACCATGATATGAGAGCAAGGATACACAAAAGTGAAGGAAATATGCCCTAGAGGCAATAATAAAGTTGTTATTTATATTTCCTTATATCATGATAAATGTTTATTATTCATGCTAGAATTTTATTAACCGGAAACTTCGTACATGTGTGAATACATAGACAAACAAAGTGTCCCTAGTATTCCTGTACTTGACTAGCTCGTTAATCAAAGATGGTTAAGTTTCCTAGCCATGGACATGTGTTTTCATTTGATGAACGGGATCACATCATTAGAGAATGATGTGATGGACAAGACCCATTCGTTAGCTTAGCATAATGATCATTCAGTTTTATTGCTTCTGCTTTCTTCATGACTTATACAAGTTCCTCTAACTATGAGATTATGCAACTCCCGAATACCGGAGGAACACCTTGTGTGATATCAAACATCACAACGTAACTGGGTGATTATAAAGATGCTCTACAGGTGTCTCCAATGGTGTTTGTTGAGTTGGCATAGATTGAGATTAGGATTTGTCACTCCGTCTATCGGAGAGGTATCTCCGGGCCCTCTCGGTAATGCACATCACTATAAGCCTTGCAAACAATGTGACTAATGAGTTAGTTGCGGGATGATGCATTATGGAACGAGTAAAGAGACTTGCCGGTAACGAGATTGAACTAGGTATGATGATACCGACGATCTAATCTTAGGCAAGTAACATACCGATGACAAAGGGAACAACGTATGTTGTTATGCGGTTTGACCGATAAAGATCTTCGTAGAATATGTAGGAACCAATATGAGCATCCAGGTTCCGCTATTGGTTATTGACTGGAGATGAGTCTCGGTCATGTCTACATAGTTCTCGAACCCGTAGGGTCTGCCGCTTAACGTTCTGTCATGATTTGTATTATGAGTTATGTGATTTGATGAGCGAAGTTTGTTCGGAGTCCCGGATGAGATCGGGGACATGACAAGGAGTCTCGAAATGGTCGAGATGTAAAGATCGATATATTGGAAGGCTATATTCGGATATCGGAAAGGTTCCGAGTGATTTGGGTATTTTTCGGAGTACCGGAGAGTTATGTGAATTCGTATTGGGCCTTAATGGGCCATACGGGAAAGGAGAGAAAGGCCTCAAGGGTGGCCGCGCCCCTTCCCCATGGACTGGTCCGAATTGGACTAGGGAAAGGGGGCGCCCCCTTCCTTCCTTCTCCTTCTCCCTTCCCTTTTTCCTATTTCATGTGGGAGGTGGAATCCTACTAGGACTAGGGAGTCCTAGTAGGACTCCACACTTTGGGCGTGCCCTATGAGGGCCGGCCTCCTCCTTCCTCGATCCTTTATATACGTGGCTAGGGGGCACCCCATAGACACACAAGTTGATTGATCCCTTAGCCGTGTGCGGTGTCCTCCTCCACCATAATCCACCTCGGTCATATCATCGTAGTGCTTAGGCGAAGCCCTGCGACGGTAGCATCATCATCACCGTCATCACGCCATCGTGCTGACGAAGCTCTCCCTCGACACTCAGCTGGATCGAGAGTTCGTGGGACATCACCAAGCCAAACGTGTGCAGATCACGGAGGTGCCGTACTTTCAGTACTAGGATCGGTCGATCGTGAAGATGTACGACTACATCAACCGCGTTGTCATAACGCTTCCGCTTACGGTCTACAAGGGCACGTAGACAACACTCTCCCCTCTCGTTGCTATGCATCACCATGATCTTGCGTTTGCGTAGGAATTTTTTTGATCTCTCTCTCTCTATCTCTCGTGTTCTTGATTTGGTACGTTCTTGATGTACCGCGAGCTTTGTTACTATAGTTGAATCATATGGTGTTTCTCCCTCTCTATCTTCTTGTGATGAATTGAGTTTTACCTTTGAGGTTTCACTATTATTGGATTGAATACTTTTATGGATTTGAGAACACTTGATGTATGTCTTGCGATGGGATATCTTTGGTGACAATGGGATGTTCTATTGATTCACTTGATGTATGTTTTGACACTCAACTCACGGATTCCCGATGTGACATTGGGGTAATCTACGCATAGGGGTTGATGCAAGTTTTCGTCCTTGTTTCTCCGGTAGAAATCTTGGGCCACTCTTTGAGGTTCTTTGTGTTGGATTGAATATTATGAATCTGAAGTTGTTTGATGCATATCGTATAATTGACCCATGGATACTTGTGGTGACATTGGAGTATCTAGGTGACATTAGGGTTGATTGATGTGTATCATATGATGTTATTTTACTACGAACTCTTAGGGCTGCTTGTGACACTTATAGGAATAGCTCAATGGATTGATCAGAAAGAATAACTTTGAGGTGGTTTCATAGCCTACGAGCAATTTCATCTTATGTTCTCCGCGATAGGAACTTTGGAGTGACTCTTTGTCGCATGTTGAGGGATTGCCATATGATTTAATTATGTTATCATTGTTGAGAGAATTTGCACTAGTGAAAGTATGAACCCTAGGCCTTGTTTTCAAGCATTGCAATACCGTTTTTGCTCACTTTTGTTATTAGTTACCTAGCTTTTTTATATTTTCAGATTACAAAAACCTATATCTACCATCCATATTACACTTGCATCACCATCTCTTTGCCGAACTAGTTCACCTATAGAATTTACCATTATATTGGGTGTGTTGGGGACACAAGAGACTCTTTGTTATTTGGTTACAGGGTTGTTTTAGAGAGACCATCTTCATCCTACGCCTCCCATGGATTGATAAACCTTAGGTCATCCACTTGAGGGAAAATTGCTACTGTCCTACAAAACTCTATGCTTGGAGGCCCAACACAAGTCTACAAGAAGAAGGTTGCGTAGTAGACATCACTGGCCCATCGAAAGCCTGTTAACGGCCTGCTAGCGTATAGCCCATTTACGGCCCGTTATGGCCTTTTCGAATTTGGCCCAGTAGCATCATGTGGTCCATCCAATATAATTCCAGCCAGTTGTCACTTTCGGCCCATGTATGGCCCATGACATCTTTCGGCCCATGCATATGATGCCTTTTGTATCTTTGGGCCTTATTCATCCCGTCATGTATTATGGCCCATTAACGACCCATTATTATTGTCAATAGAATTAATCATGTGCTGTCTTACGGCTTGTTAACAGCCCATTTGGCCTGATCCCACAAGCACTCAGTTCCGATTCTGGCCCATTTATGGCCCAAATTGCGTTCCAACTTTGGTCCATGATTGGTACGGCCCATGGACCCTACGGCCCGTAGGAGGCCCATGAACCGTTTGGCCCGTATGAGGCCCATTGATCGTATAGCCCATACAAGCATGGATCATACGACCCATAGGAGGGCCATGGATCCCACGGCCGTAGGAGGGCCATGGTTACAATGGCCCATATGTGGACCATTGTTATTGCGGCCACTAGGAAATCGAGGAAAAAGAACTGCAGTACTACAAGCAAACAAATAAACAAGACTACAAGAAAATAAATAAGCAAGTAACTAACGCTAGGATATTACGGTGATTACATAGATTACATCCACTAGGCATTAAAGTTCGCCACCAGTGCAAATATAGGGAACAAAGCAGCATATTACATACATCGGGCGTCAAAGTTGGCCACAAAAGCAAAAAACGCCACAACAAAACAAGTCCAGAACTGAAACCACTTCAGAAGAGCTCAAGAAACAATATTCTGGGTGCCCACCATGCTAGCAGGAAGCTTAGCAAGCTTATTAGCTTTCTCCTGTTTGGCACTTAAATCCCCCAACACTTGTTGTTGCACCAGAAAGTATGCATCTAAATTCTGCAGGGACTTCCTGAGTCCTTTGACTTCTTGTCACAACATAGGCAATAGATGTCTGTCAACTTGTAGTTGAGACTCGAGAAGCCGAACTGATTCAGGCAGCGAGTTCAAAGAGCTTGTGCCAGGAGTAGTGGCCACTAACTCGAACACTACATCAAGACATGACTTTGGGGTTGTCTCACTGTCTACAAGATAGTTTTTATCAGCTTTCTTGGAGACCAACAAGGATGTCTCACTATCTTGAACCTTATCTGCATTACTTCCTTTACCATTGCATAATGGGGTACTCTTGTCCAATATTTTGTCGGCATTCTAAAAGAGAACAGACACATCACAGGTTTAGCATGTTGTATATGAAACTAATTTTGGTAAACCAGTTCAGTAGTAAAGTGGACAGGATAACAACATGGAACAAACATATATCTATGTAGTATGGTCATTGTATGGTCTATATCATTCTAGTTTATGTTGCCAAATCAAGATAGACACACAGTTCAAATCATATTTGTTTAAGGCAAAGCAACATAGACAGAATATATGTGTGGGGAACTACACGACACTAACAACACTAGTAATGTGCATGCCATGAGAACATAACTGTTTATACAATTGAAACTAAAATCAACATAGAGCAAGTTACAATAGCAAACTAGTTAAAGAAACATGTTTAAAACATACCTGTTGCGCCATTGGAGTTTCAATTGGATCCTTCAAATTTGAAATGAGTTGGTATGAGTAAATATAGTGATGCAAGAGCAAAGGCTGACCTAAGAGCAATTCTTCTTCTGCTTTAAGCATTGAGTTGGGGTTTAGAGTGGTGGTCCTCGTGCTTTCGGCACAACAGATGCCTTACTATCTGCTCGTGTTTGGGTGCTTTGTGGTGGAGACGATGTTGTGTAACTGGAACTAGGTTACTATCTGTTAGGGTTGGGTTTAGAAGGGGTGTAGCTAGTTCTCTGTCCAACTGGGTAGGGGTACAATCTGCGCGAGTCTGGGTTATGTGTTGTGGGGCTGGTTCTTGGGCAAGTACAACTGTGGTTCTATCCGCATCAACAGGTAGCACTCTCTTTTCTGAAGACTGTGTTTTTACTCCCTTAGATACTGCCATCACCCCCTCCAATTCAAATTGCTGATAAACAAGAAAAGTAATTGAATGTACACACATTGTATGATAGATAGGTGCAATGGATAGTGGGGAATAAAAGAGGGCATGAAATAATTCAGATTTATGTTGTCTAACCAAACAGGATAGCATGACACAATTTCACATATATGATGGCTAACTAAACAAGATAGCATGACACAAGTTCACATATATGATGGCTAACTAAACATGATAGAATGGCATAATTCAAAAAATGATGACTATGTAAATAGGACGACATGATATAACTATATGATGTGTTTATTAAATAGGCTGGCATGCCATAATTCACAAACATGCCGCCTATTGAAACATGATGGCATGATATAATTCACGAATAGAATGACAGAATTAAAAATATGATTGACTATGTAAACATGATGAGATGATATAACTATATGATGTCTTTATTAAATAGGTTGGCATGCCATAATTCAGATACATGCGATCTATGTAAACATGATGGCATGATATGATGCACAAATATGGCTTATATACTAAGCAAGTAAGCATATGACAATCACATATATGATGTCTAAACTAAGTAGATGTCATTCCATATTGTTTATATGATATAAAAACTAAGCAATGGAAGACAACTTATCTATGATTTGAGTAATATAACCCTACCAAGTTTGAGCATACACCTCAGGGGGGAAATAGGACTGTCATCTATCTCCGAGTCCTCCTCTGAGGAGCTACCTGTAACCAGCAAGATATCTGCTTCAGTAGGTAGCATTGTCTGCTCTGAAGACCTTGTTTTCACTCTAGATGTTTCCATCACCGATTCAAATGGCTGATGCGCAGGAAGAGTAGTTGAATGTACAAACATTATCGACAAATGGAATACATAATACAATAAAAGGATGGCATGATATAATTCACATATATGATGCTTGGCCAAACAGCATGGCATTGCATAATTCACATATATAATGCATTGCAACACACTACTGCAGGATGCTGCTAACGCGACACTACAATCGGAGACCCTCTGACGAAACTGTGTGCAATGCATTAATCGAAAACATGGATGTAAAAAAACCATCAAAAAAGATACAAAACATTTGCGATGGAGGAGACATCAAACAATGTTCAGATTTTAGTTACATGTGTGATGCGGGGCATACAATTGATCCATACGAACTATTTGCGATTAGACAAAACAATAGAAACGGGTAGCCATATCAATGTGTGTGCGATATACAACATACAATTTGCTCCAATGAACTGTTTGCTATTAGGGAATGCAACAGAAATGGTTAGCCAGATCCAGGTGTGTGTGATATACGACATACAGTTCACTCGGATGAACTATTTTTGATTAGGGAACAAAACAGAAATGGTTCAACTTAACAAGATGTGTGTGATATGTGGCATACAGTTCACATAGATGAACTGTTTGCGATGAGCTAAAAGAACACAAACGATTCGTGTAAATAGGATGTGTGTGATATGCAGCAAACAACCCACTCGGATGAACTGTTTGCGATGAGAAATTATAACACAGACGGTTACTACAGTTAGTTCGTGTGCAACTCTGTTTGTACAAAAAACTTTGAAAAATGCAAACTAGTTGCTTGCGGTGGCTAGGAGTATCGCACACGATACGTCTGCGAGTACTCATGTGCGATGATTAATAAGTTACACATACATTTCCTTATGTTAACACGTGTGTGATAAATAACACATGGCACCGCATACGGTTTTCGGGTTGTGTGTGTGCTCCACTTAGTATTCCCGTGCTCCAGCGAATCTTCCCGCGCTCCACATGGGTGAATTATAAAATCCACGCCTCTTCCCTCACCGGTTTCCCACCACCAGCTAATGGCTTGCTACATATAACCTAGGCGGTAAAGCACCGTCGCGACACTCTGCGTAGATCTAGTCCTCACCCATCTACCATTAATTATTCCAAGCATGCCAGGCAACGACCAAAGCTTTGACGTCGACCCCTACTGTGACGCCCGGATAATTAAGCTATAGTGATCCCCCGCTAATGATGCCACATCACCTTGGTTAATGATAATAAACTAACGATAATTCGAAACCGAAACAAATTCAAAATTTAATTAAAGGCATAGAGCAAAAGTTTTCAAATGTTAAAACCAAAATGTTCGGGTTGTGACAAATATTGCATAGTTAATTACAGTGAAGAACCCATAATTAAGTAAGATATTTAAAAACACTATAGTTGGTAAAACAACGACAAAACAATTATTTAAATGCTTTTAAATACAAAACAAATATTAAACTAGTTCATTGGATCACCAAGTTTGTTGAGGAAGTGGCCTATGTTAAAATGCTAATTTAGGAGCGGGCGTTATATTTTTGTATAAGGATTTGGTAACTAAAATAAATAAAACAGAAAAGAAAATAAAGAAAAGGGTAAAGATCAAAAACAGAAAGCAAACTAACAAAAAAAGAAACTAAAACCCCCGGGCCAACCGTGGCCCAACTAGGCAAAGGCCCAACCGGCCAGCCCACCCCCTCACTCCCTTATCCCCTCTCGCCCGCAACCCTAACCGCGCCCCTACTCCCACAAGCCCGCACTCCCTCTCCCTCGCCCCCTCTGCCCGATCTCGATCTAGATCGGGAGGGGGCCGCCCCGACGTTGCCACCACCCAACGCCGGCGCCGCCACTCGCAATCATCGTCTTCACCTCGCCGGCGCCGCACCTCCCGGCCTCCTTCCTCTCCCTCGTGCACCGCGTCGACTTCCTCGAGCTCCGTGCGCGCTACATCCGTGGCCGCCCCGACCCCGTCGCCGGAACCACGTCGCCTCGCCGGACCGCCAGCGCCGTCGTCCTCCCCTGCGCCGCCTTCGACCCCGACTCCTCCCCGAGCACACCTCGCTGAACTACAGGGCTCGGTGAGCCCCGGTCTCCTCTTTCCCTTTCGCTCGCCGTAGGCCCCGACCACGCTCTCTGCGCACGACCGCGCTGGGCCTCGCACTGCGCCCGCCTGTGCCTCCTCTAACTGCCGTGTCCTGCCCCCCCTTGCACACCCCGCGCCGTCCCGCCCTGTTTCCTCCCTCTCTCTACTCCGTGCCGCGCCGCTCGCCAGCCACCGCCGCCTTGCATGCGCCGACCGGCCCCGTCCTCTCCTCCTCCCCCTCGCATGCGCACACGGTCGTGATCCCCTCCCCGCACCGTGCCCGGAACGGCGCCCCGACGCGCGCCTCCCTCCTGCTGCTGTCGCGGCTTGCGGCGCGCCATTTGACCCGCGCCGCCACCCACCCCGTCGCGTCGCGCCACCCTGTCGCCTCGCCTTTCACCTCGGCTCCACCGCGCCAGGCCTCGCCGGCGCCGCCCCTCGCCTGATGCCGGCTCGCTGCGCCAGCCGGTCGCTGCCAACTGCGCCCCGCCCCGCGCGCCCCTGGGCGAACCGTAACGGGCGCCCATGCGCCTGCCTCCATCGCTCGATACCTGCCTGCCCGCTAAGGCCATACGGGCCTATGACAAAGGGGCCCAGCCCAGAACAAAAATAAAAAAGAATTAAAAATACATAATAATTAATAAATTAATAAATTAAAGGTTTAATTAACTTTGATTATTTAATCTAATCAATTAGTTAAGTTAATTAAACCCTAATTAGACTAAACAATCAATGACAAACGGGACCCACCAGTCAGGTTGATCAGGTCAACTATTGACGTCATGCTGATGTCATGATGACATCGACAAACACTATTCTGGATAATGTTGAATTAAATAAATTCTAAAAATGATTTAAATATTTTAAAATTAATATAAAATAAACTGTAGCTCGGATGAAAAAACTTTGTACATGAAAGTTGCTCAGAACGACGAGACGAATCTGGATAGACGACCCGTTCATCCGCCACGCATCCCTAGCATAGCGAACACACAACTTTCCCCCTCCAGTTCATCTGTCCGAAAACGCGAAATACCGGGGATATTTTCCCGGATGTTTCCCCCCTTCGCCGGTATGGCCTATCCCTACGTTAGGTCACCCCTAGCACAATGTATTACCGCGTCTTGCTTTGTGTTATAATTGATTACTCTGCTATTTATTGTGTTCCCCCTTAGTTACTTCTTTCCAGTAGACTCCGAGACCGTTGCCGATGTCCGTGTGTTCAACTACATCGGAGACGACCCCTCTCTCTTACCAGAGCAACCAGGCAAGCCCCCCCTTTGATCACTAGATATCGCTTACTCTCCTCTCTACTTCTTGCATTAGAGTAGTGTAGCATGTTACTGCTTACGTTAATCCTAACCTGATGCATAGCCTGTCATTGCTACTACTATTGTTACCTTTACCTACAATCCTAATGCTTAGTATAGGATGCTAGTTTATCATCAGTGGCCCTACATTCTTGTCCGTCTGCCATGCTATACTATCGGGCCGTGATCACTCGGGAGGTGATCATGGGTATATACTTATACATATATACATACTATACAGGTGGTGACTAAAGTCGGGTCGACTCGTTGAGTACCCGCAAGTGATTCTCATGTGGGGGCTGAAGGGGAAGGTGGCTCCATCCAAGTAGTGGTGGGCCTGAGTTCCCAACGGCCCCCGACTGTTACTTTGAGGCGGAGCAACAGGGCAGGTTGAGACCACCTAGGAGAGAGGTGGGCCTGGCCCTGGTTGGCGTCCGCGGTTATGTCAAAATAACACGCTTAACGAGATCTTGGTATTTGATCTGAGTCTGGCTACTGGCCTATACGCACTAACCAACTACGCGGGAATAGTTATGGGCACTCGACGTCGTGGTATCAACCGAAGCCTTCTTGACGTCAGCGACTGAGCAGCGCGCGCCGGGTTGGACCGCGTAACGCAACTTCCTTTGTAATGGAGGTTGCTAGGTCTGCTAACCGGCCGCGTACGCAATGTGCAGGTGTGCAATGGGTGATGGGCCCAGACCCCTGCGCGCATAGGATTTAGACCAGCATGCTGACCTCTCTATTGTGCCTAGGTAGGGCTGCGACGTGTTGATCTTTCGAGGCCGGGCATGACCCAGACAAGTGTGTCCGGACAAAGGGGATCGAGCGTGTTGGGAAATGTGGTGCACCCCTGCAGGGAAGTTAAACTATTTGAATAGCCGTGATCTTCGGTAACAGGACGACTTGGAGTTGTACCTTGACCTTATGACAACTAGAACCGGATACTTAATAAAACACACCCTTCCAAGTGCCAGATTCAACCGGTGATCGCTCTCTCACAGGGCGACGAGGGGAGGATCATCGGTTAGGATTATGCTATGCGATGATACTTGGTGAACTTACCTTCTATTCCCTTCTACATGCTGCAAGATGGAGGTGGACAGAAGCATAGTCTTTGAAAGGACTAGCTATCCCGCCTTATTCTGGCATTCTGCAGATCAGTCCACATATGATACCCCTTTTCCATTTGATACCAATGCATGCATATGTAGTGTAGCTCCTTGCTTGCGAGTACTTTGGATGAGTACTCACGGTTGCTTTATTCCCCCTTTTCCCCTTCCTATACCCGATTGCTGCGACCAGACAATGGAGTCCAGTAGCCAGACGCCACCGTTGATGACGACTCCTACTACACTGGAGGTGCCTACTACTACGTGCAGCCCGCTGACGACGACCATGAGTAGTTTAGGAGGATCCCAGGCAGGAGGCCTGTGCCTCTTTCGATCTGTATCCCAGTTTGTGCTAGCCTTCTTAAGGCAAACTTGTTTACTTATGTCTGTACTCAGATATTGTTGCTTCCGCTGACTCGTCTATGATCGAGGTCTTGTATTCGAGCCTTCGAGGCCCCTGGCTTGTAATATGATGCTTGTATGACTTATTTTATTTGTAGAGTTGTGTTGTGATATCTTCCCATGAGTCCCTGATCTTGATCGTACACGTTTGCGTGTATGATTAGTGTACGATTGAATCGGGGGTGTCACAAGTTGGTATCAGAGCCGACTGCCTGTAGGAATCCCCCTTTCCAACTCCTTGGCTGAAGTCGAGTCTAGTCATTGAAAAACTTTTACTAACATGGTTGTGTGGCTTACGGGCCCACGCCACCATTGGGTGGTATTAGGATCTTTTACTCCTTTTCTATACTCTGGGACTCTGATCTCTCTCCTATTCGGGTTAAATGATTTTCTAACTCTAACTCTAGGTTCTCGTAAATACTTTCTCTCGGAGAGCCCCTCGGTCCGAACGATCGACTGCTTCAACAGAAGATTCTGACAATACTCTCAGATGTACTCCCGAGAACTTGTGTTGATTTCTTTTGCAATCCCTTAACACCGTTGCATCCTTATGGACAACTGTGTACCCTCGCCGTTCATACTTTCATCCCTAGTTGTTCTTGTTATTACAAGATACCCGAAAGTATTCTCCGACTTTTGAGAATCCTTTTTCGACTGCCATGCAGCTCTTTTCCGCTTGAATAACCCTACGAATAATTCCTCAAACTTATCAGGGGTTCATTCATCCCCAGTTGATCATATGTCTCACAAAATTCTACGAATGCAATTGGATCTCCTGAAGACCCTCTGCAGCCTAGTGCTCCCGAAAGTCTTGTCTACCAGAATTATGGTTAAATCTATATGTCCAACAATATTCATTAACATCCTTTGTCATTGTCTTCCTGAGCCTATTGATTCATTATGTTGCGATTGCTCGCAATCATCAGCCGAACCCTGAAATTTGACCTTCCTGCTCATACGTCATTGTAGACATGGCTGGATCTCGGCCAACCATGTTGTAATTGATTGTCCACCTAGTTCCCTTCAACTTGAACGTCGAATTATTCAGCCGTTTCTATAATCTAATGCCTTTGCATTCTTTCCCCCTTCTGATTGAGTACTGATACTCACATCAGATCCATTGAGGACCGCTGAATCCTTTGTTGAATTATTATCTGGCAATGTCTTTCATATTCAAAATCTCATGCGCTCCTCCCCTGATACATATTGCCTTTGGTAAATTGTATCCTTTCCTTTTGTCAACCATGCTTTACTTTCGAACTTGTGTTAATTACTCTTGAAGTTTGTGTTATATGTTCCTAAGGTGCCCTGATGGGTTGAACCTATGCCTTCCCTAAACCGCATGGACTCGAAAGTTTTTCACGAGTCATACTCTTCTAGTGTTATGCCAATTAAATTTTCAACACTACAACTTCTTTGAAAGCGAGAGGTGAATGGAAGGTTATGCATTAAAGAAGTGGGAGTCGACCTTGAACTTTGCATTCATGCCCATGGACACGATGCAGATCTTATCGTGGAAGCTTCTTATTAAAAAATAAAAAATAAAAAAATTACTCCTTTGTTATAATTTCATCTAGTATCAGTGGTTTGATCATTTGCATATGTGGTTCCGAACATATTGTTCTCCTTCGATTCCACTTTGCGCACAAGTTAAACCACTTGTCCTCTACAGATCAATGCACCCGTCCAACCTCTATTATGATCTACCATCGAGTATTACCCTGTGGTATCTCGATAATATCGCAGAACCATATTACTTCTTATGAGTTCTTCTTCAAGTATTATTTCTCACCGATTCCAATTTTCCCCGGGTTCTGTGTTGTTAGACACTCAAGGACACCGATAAGTGAATCAATTCCGCAATCCGATTCAATAACTCTAAGTAATCATCGTTGCTTATGAGCTTATTAATCCTTCAAGTCATTCCTAGCCTGATCGGCTATATCATTATCGTGCAACTTTTTAACTGTGCTACCTGGTCCTTCTTCCCGAAGCACAATTTTCAACGATGAGCTATGTTGGAAATATGCCCTAGAGGCAATAATAAAATGGTTATTATTATATTTCTTTGTTCATGATAATTGTCTATTGTTCATGCTATAATTGTGTTATCCGGAAATTGTAATACATGTGTGAATCATAGACCACAACACGTCCCTAGTGAGCCTCTAGTTGACTAGCTCGTTGATCAAAAGATAGTCATGGTTTCCTGACTATGGACATTGGATGTCATTGATAATGGGATCACATCATTAGGGGAATGATGTGATGGACAAGACCCAATCCTAAGCTTAGCTCAAAGATCGTGTAGTTCGTTTGCTGTAGCTTTTCTGAATGTCAAGTATCATTTCCTTAGACCATGAGATTGTGCAACTCCCGGATACCGTAGGAATGCCTTGGGTGTGCCAAATGTCACAACGTAACTGGGTGGCTATAAAGGTACATTACAGGTATCTCCGAAAGTGTCTGTTGGGTTGGCACGAATCGAGACTGGTATTTGTCACTCCGTATGACGGAGAGGTATCTCTGGGCCCACTCGGTAATGCATCATCATAATGAGCTCAATGTGATCAAGTGGTTGATCACGGATCATGCATTACGGTACGAGTAAAGTGACTTGCCGGTAACGAGACTGAACAAGGTATTGGGATACTGACGATCGAGTCTTAGGCAAGTAACGTACCGATTGACAAAGGGAATTGTATACGGGGTTGCTCGAATCCTCGACATCGTGGTTCATCCGATGAGATCATCGAGGAGCATGTGGGAGCCAACATGGGTATCCAGATCCCGCTGTTGGTTATTGGCCGGAGAGCCGTCTCAGTCATGTCTACGTGTCTCCCGAACCCGTAGGGTCTACACACTTAAGGTTCGGTGAAGCTAGGGTTGTAGAGATATGAGTATGCAGTAATCCGGAAGTTGTTCGGAGTCCCGGATGAGATCCTGGACGTCACGAGGAGTTCCGGAATGGTCCGGAGGTGAAGAATTATATATAGGAAGTGTAGTTTCGGCCATCGGGAAAGATTCGGGGTCACCGGTATTGTACCGGGACCACCGGATGGGTCCCGGGGGTCCACCGGGTGGGGACACCCATCCCGGAGGGCCCCATGGGCTGAAGTGGGGAGGGGAACCAGCCCATAGTGGGCTGGTGCGCCCCCCCTTGGGCCCGCCTGTGCCTAGGGTTGGAAACCCTAGGGTGGGGGGCACCTCCACTTGCCTTGGGGGGACCTCCACCCCCCTTGGCCGCCGCCCCCTTGGGAGATCCCATCTCCAGGGCCGGCGCCCCCCCAGGGGGCCTATATAAAGGGGGGGGGGAGGGAGGGCAGCCACACCTCAAGTCTTGGCGCCTCCCTCTCCCCTGCTACACCTCTCCCTCTCGCAGAAGCTCGGCGAAGCCCTGCTGCGATCATTGCTGCATCCACCACCACGCCATCGTGCTGCTGGATCTTCATCAACCTCTCCTTCCCCCTTGCTGGATCAAGAAGGAGGAGACGTCATCTGCTCCGTACGTGTGTTGAACGCGGAGGTGCCATCCGTTCGGCACTAGGTCATCGGTGATTTGGATCACGGCGAGTACGACTCCATCATCCTCGTTCTCTTGAACGCTTCCGCTCGCGATCTACAAGGGTATGTAGATGCACTCCTATTCCCCTTGTTGCTAGAATACTCCATAGATTGATCTTTGTGATGCGTAGAAAATTTTAATTTCTGCTATGATCCCCAACAGTGGCATCATGAGCTAGGTCTATGCGTAGTTACTATGCACGAGTAGAACACAAAGTAGTTGTGGGCGTCGATATTGTCAATTTGCTTGCCGTTACTAGTCTTATCTTGATTCGGCGGCATCGTGGGATGAAGCGGCCCGGACCAACCTTACACATACGCTTACGTGAGACCGGTTCCACCGACTGACATGCACTAGTTGCATAAGGTGGCTGGCGGGTGTCTGTCTCTCCACTTTAGTCGGATCGGATTCGATGAACAGGGTCCTTATGAAGGGTAAATAGAAATTGGCAATTCACGTTGTGGTTTTGGCGTAGGTAAGAAACGTTCTTGCTAGAAACCTATAGCAGCCACGTAAAAACTTGCAACAACAATTAGAGGACGTCTAACTTGTTTTTGCAGCAAGTGTTTTGTGATGTGATATGGCCAGAGGTTGTGATGAATGATGAATGATATATGTGATGTATGAGATTGATCATGTTCTTGTAATAGGAATCACGACTTGCATGTCGATGAGTATGACAACCGGCAGGAGCCATAGGAGTTGTCTTTATTTATTTATGACCTGCGTGTCAACATAAACGTCATGTAATTACTTTACTTTATTGCTAAAGCGTTAGCCATAGTAGTAGAAGTAATAGATGACGAGACAACTTCAAAAAGACATGATGATGGAGATCATGATGATGGAGATCATGGTGTCATGCCAGTGACAACGATGATCATGGAGCCCTGAAGATGGAGATCAAAGGAGCAAATGATATTGGCCATATCATGTCACTATTTGATTTCATGTGATTTTTATCATGTTTTACATCTTATTTGCTTAGAACGACGATAGCTTAAATAATATGATCCCTCATAAAATTTCAAGAAAGTGTTCCCCCTAACTGTGCACCATTGCGAAGGTTTGTTGTTTCGAAGCACCACGTGATGATCGGGTGTGATAGATTCTAACGTTCGAATACAACGGGTGCAAGACAGATTTACACACGCAATACACTTAGGTTGACTTGACTTGATTTATTGCCTTCCATTCAACACAAACTTGTTCGTGTTTTGTGTTATACTTTGAGATCCGTGCTATCCAGCAATTATTCTTCCTTACCTTGGAGTATTACCATCTTTTATGTCAAGAATGTCGTGAGAATTTCACCACCTCTTGAGAATTCTTGATACAAGTAATACTTATCACCATCACCATTCCTTCTTGGTCCTCGTGTTGTTCCTAACCGGAATACCGACAAATGAACTATGATGTGTGAATTCAAAACTTCTAGCAACCCTATTGCTTCTAACCAATGTTTAATTGTGTATGATTTCCTCGAGCATACATCTTTATATCATGTTGATTTGGCAAATGTTATCTTCTTGTTCACATAATTGGGGAGATCCATCTCTTGAAAATCTCGATGGATTGACACTAAGTCCATCAGCCACCCCCTCATCCTCTCCTTGGGTTAATGATGAACTCATGATTCAGGACTTGCTTCCATAGTTCATTTCCCGAAAATCTTACAATGTCATCTCGTCAATTGTGTTGCACCTTTTCTTTCTCAGGCATCTTGAGTCTGAAGTATCCTGACACCAATCGGACCTAAATCTCGGTCAGGTATGATGGTTGGAGCATATTTCCAAGAGTTGTAACACTGGTCTTTTATATGACCCGGTAAGATGATGTCATGCCTAGCACACCTGGCCGGAGCACCTATTGTTATAGTTTCCTTTTCTACAAGGTTATCCATTCATCCATGAGGAAATTGTAAGACTTATTCTACAAGTTGTTCCTGATGGATCCTTCATGTATCCAGAGTCTGACCTTTGCTTGAAAACCAGGTTAATGCTATCTCGAAGCATGTCACTGGTACTCTGATTTTCAATAAGAACATTTGAAGCACAATGCTACATTTTGTTTATAAATTATCCAAACACCGTCGTATGGGTAATGGCATGAAATTTCTCTCCCCTTTCCTAAAGGGTTTTCTATCTTATATCCCGTCATGCATATCATGCTCTGCTTGCCATTGGGAAGGATATACCCCTAATATATGTGTTCAAACACATTTTCCTTTCCATTGTTCTGTTTAATCTGATGATCACATTTCCTTTACATTGGTTTGTTTAACCTTTCCGGCGATCTATATGATCTAAGCAGTAATATTCTTCTGCTTATGTAAACGCCTTGGTGTACAATCGTGTCGGTAAGACCCTGTTACTATTGTTGATGATATTCCGGTAACCACCGATGGACGGGAACTTTGCCTATTGGTCTGCCTCGTTCAACGAGCAAGAAGATGGTTCTCTTCGCCCCTCGCCCTTGGTACCGACGTTGTTGCCGACATAACTAACAGGCTATCCACTGACATGTCTTGCCTACATGGTCATACAAGATGTCACCGCCCTTCCTACCATTAACTCACATGGTGGGCCCATAACCCACAGTTCCACAGGATCAAAACCTGACTCTTCTGTACATCCTTGTTCCCAAGGTTATTCCTCATGCTTGACTTCATATGTAATTCACGGGCCACCTGCCAAGTGATCTATTCTGGTATCAGACGCAATACTTATTCTCGTTGCTCTGGACCCCTTTCACACTTTGTTTCAGGCATCGAACGATTGCCTACCCGCTCGAAACTTCTCATGGTACCTACTTACTTTGCTCTCGATATTGTCTTAAGTTTCCATTTGAGAGTTACTTTCTACCACATTCCCTGAGTTCTAAACCAAGATAGCCACCTTGTAGAGTTCCGTTCTTCTAAAGCTACCCCTTATCCTTTTCGTAAGTACGATGGAGTTCCCGAAGAAAGGATGCTGACTTCATCGTGATGACCTCAGGCCGAAGTATGAAAACATCAGCGTTATGGATCGACCACTTCGAGGAGAGCAACTAAGACCGAGAACACTCGCTAGAATTTCGTAACTAGAATCTTCTGCCCCCTTACGCCTCCTAAATCTCGGGATGAGATTTCTTGTAGTGGAGGAGAATTGTGACGCCCGGATAATTAGGCTACAATGATCCTCCGCTAATGATGCCATGTCACCTCGGTTACTGATAATAAACTAATGATAATTCAAAACCGAACAAATTCAAAATTTAACTAAAGGCATAGAACATTGCATAGTTAATTACAGTGAAGAACCCATAATTAAGTAAAATATTTAAATGCACTATAGTTGGTAAAACAGCGACAAAACAATTATTTAAATGCTTTTAAATACAAAACAAATATTAAACTAGTTCATTGGATCACCAAGCCTGTTGAGCAAGTGGCCTATGTTAAAATGCTAATTTAGGAGCGGGCGTTATATTTTTGTATAAGGATTTGCTAACTAAAATAAATATAACAGAAAAGAAAATAAAGAAAAGGGAAAAGATCAAAAACAGAAAGCAAACTAACAAAAAAAGAAATTAAAACCCCCGGGCCAACCGTGGCCCAACTGGGCAAAGGCCCAACCGGCCAGCCCACCCCCTCACTCCCTTATCCCCTCTCGCCCGCAACCCTAACCGCGCCCCTACTCCCACCCGCCCGCACTCCCTCTCCCTCGCCCCCTCTTCCTGATCTCGATCTGGATCGGGAGGGCCCCCCCGACGTCGCCGCCACCCAACGCCGGCGCCCGCCGCTCGCAGTCATCGTCGTCACCTCGCCGGCACCGCACCTCCCGGCCTCCTTCCTATCCCTCGTGCATCGCGTCGACTTCCCCGAGCTCCGCACGTGCTCCATCCGTGGCCGCCCTGACCCCGTCGTCGGAACCACGTCGCCTCGCCGGAGGCCACCTCGCCGGACCACCAGCGCCGTCGTCCTCCCCTGCGTCGCCTTCGAACCCGACTCCTCCCCGAGCACACCTCGCTCAACTATAGGGCTCGGTGAGCCCCAGTCTCCTCTTTACCTTTCGCTCGCCGTAGGCCTCGACCATGCTCTCTGCGCACGACCGCACTGGGCCGTGCACTGCGCCCGCCTGTGCCTCCTCTAACTGCCGTGGCTTGCCGCCCCCCCCTTGCACACCACGCGCCGTCCCGCGCCGTTTCCTCCCTCTCTCTACTCCGCGCCGCGCCGCTCGCCAGCCACCGCCGCCTCGCATGCGCCGACCGGCCCCATCCTCTCCTCCTTCCCACTCGCGCGCGCACACAGCCGTGACCTCCTCCCCGCGCCACGCGCCTCCTCCCCTACTGCTGCCGCGGCTTGCGGCGCGCCATTTGACCCGCGCCGCCACCACCCCATCACGCCGCACCACCCTGTCGCCTCGCCTCTCGCCTCGGCTCCGCCGCGCCAGGCCTCGCCGGTGCCGCCCCTCCCTTGATGCCGGCTCGCTGCGCCAGCCGGTCGCTGCCAACTGCGCCCTGCCCCGCGCGCCCCTGGGCAAACCGTAACAGGCGCCCATGCGCCCGCCTCCATCGCTCGATACCCGCCTGCCCGCTAAGGCCATATGGGCCTATGACAAAGGGGCCCCGCCCAGAACAAAAATAAAAAAGAATTAAAAATATATAATAATAATTAATTAAAGGTTTAATTAACTTTGATTAATTAATCTAATCAATTAGTTAAGTTAATTAAACCCTAATTAGACTAAACAATCAATGACGAACGGGACCCACCTGTTAGGTTGACCAGGTCATCTGCTGACGTCATGCTGACGTCAGCAAACACTATTCTGGATAATTTTGAATTAAATAAATTAAATAAATTCTAAAAATGATTTAAATCTTTTAAAATTAATATAAAATAAATCGTAGCTCGGATGAAAAAACTTTGTACATGAAAGTTGCTCAGAACAACGAGACGAATCTGGATACGCAGCCCGTTCGTCCGCCACGCATCCCTAGCATAGCGAACATGCAACTTTCCCCCTCCGGTTCATCTGTCCGAAAATGCGAAACACCGGGGATATTTTCCCGGATGTTTCCCCCCTTCGCCGGTATCGCCTATCCCTACGTTAGGTCACCCCTAGCACAACGTATTGCCGCGTCTTGCTTTGTGTTATAATTGATTGCTCTGTTATTTATCGTGTTCCCCCTTCGTTACTTCTTTTCGGTAGACTCCGAGACCGCTGCCGATGTCCGTGTGTTCGACTACATCGGAGATGACCCCTCTCTCTTGCCAGAGCAACCAGGCAAGCCCCCCTTTGATCACCAGATATCGCCTACTCTCCTCTCTACTTCTTGCATTAGAGTAGTGTAGCATATTACTGCTTCCATTAATCCTAACCTGATGCATAGCCTGTCCTTGCTACTACTGTTGTTACCTTTACCTACAATCCTAATGCTTAGTATAGGATGCTAGTTTATCATCAGTGGCCCTACATTCTTGTCCATCTGCCATGCTATACTATCGGGCCGTGATCACTCGGGAGCTGATCATGGGTATATACTTATGCATATATACATACTATATAGGTGGTGACTAAAGTCGGGTCGGCTCGTTGAGTACCCGCAAGTGATTCTGATGTGGGGGCTGAAGGGGCAGGTGGCTCCATCCACGTAGTGGTGGGCTTGAGTTCCCAATGGCCCCCGACTGTTACTTTGAGGCGGAGCGACAGGGCAGGTTGAGACCACCTAGGAGAGAGGTGACCCTGGCCCTAGTCGGCGTCCGTGGTTATGTCAAAATAACACGCTTAACGAGATCTTGGTATTTGATCTGAGTCTGGCTACTGACTTATACGCACTAACCAACTACGCGGGAACAGTTATGGGCACTCGACGTTGTGGTATCAGCCGAAGCCTTCTTGACATCAATGACTGAGTGGCGCGTGCCGGGTTGGACCGCGTAACACAACTTCCTTTGTAATGGAGGTTGCTAGGTCTGCTCACCGGCCGCGTACGCAACGTGCAGGTGTGCAATGGGCGATGGGCCGAGACCCCTGTGCGCATAGGATTTAGACCGGCGTGCTGAACTCTCTGTTGTGCCTAGGTAGGGCTGCGACGTGTTGATCTTCCGAGGCCGGGCATGACCCAGACAAGTGTGTCCAAACAAAGGGGATCGAGCGTGTTGGGAAATGTGGTGCACCCCTGCAGGGAAGTTAAACTATTCGAATAGCCGTGATCTTTGGTAACAGGACGACTTGGATTTGTACCTTGACCTTATGACAACTAGAACCGGATACTTAATAAAACACACCCTTCCAAGTGCCAGATTCAACCAGTGATCGCTCTCTCATAGGGCGACGAGGGGAGGATCATCGGTTAGGATTATGCTATGCGATGATACTTGGTGAACTTACCTTCTATTCCCTTCTACATGCCGCAGGATGGAGGTGGCCAGAAGCGTAGTCTTCAAAAGGACTAGCTATCCCCCCTTTATTCTGGCATTCTGCAGTTCGGTCCACATATGATACCCCTTTTCCATTTGATACCAATGCATGCATATGTATTGTAGCTCCTTGCTTGCGAGTACTTTGGATGAGTACTCACGGTTGCTTTATTCCCCCTTTTCCCCTTCCTTTACCCGATTGTTGCGACCAGACAATGGAGTCCAGGAGCCAGACGCCACCGTCGATGACGACTCCTACTACACTAGAGGTGCCTACTACTACGTGCAGCCCGCTGACGAAGACTAGGAGTAGTTTAGGAGGATCCCAGGTAGGAGGCTTGCGCCTCTTTCGATCTGTATCCCAGTTTGTGCTAGCCTTCTTAAGGCAAACTTGTTTACTTATGTCTGTACTCAGATATTGTTGCTTCCGCTGACTCATCTATGATCGAGCTCTTGTATTCATGCCTTCGAGTCCCCTGGTTTGTAATATGATGCTTGTATGACTTATTTTATTTGTAGAGTTATGTTGTGATATCTTCCTGTGAGTCCCTGATCTTGATCGTACACGTTTGCGTGTATGATTAGTGTACGATTGAATCGGGGGCGTCACACCTACCCGCGTTACATCTTCAGCGAGGATAACGAGCCGGAGCAGGTCGAGGAGCAAGAGCTTCATGGTCCGATGTAGGCACCATGGCCCATCGGCAGCGATATCGGCGTGACAGTCCTTGGGCGCACAATTGACATATTTGAGAGGAAGTGTCATGAGCAGTTTGCCATCCACCGTGCAAAAGATCCAGAGTTGCTCGACGGCATGATCGACGACTCACCCGAAGAGCCGCCGTCACTAGTGCTCATTGAGAGCCTGATGCCCCGCAAGGAATGGGTAGAGGACCTCTATGATTCAGTCAAGACACAGCCAGCTCGCGGCTTCATCATTGCCGGCGGCGGCCGTGTCAACCTTGATCCCGATGATGTGGTGGCCAGGCTCGAGCTCATCCTTGGCGGAGCTGACATCCCCGATGAAGTAGAACATCTTCAATGTGGGATGCAAGTGATGGACGGAATTTGCTACTAGGCCAGAGACATGGAAATGGAGCGGTTCCGCAGAGATGTCATGCACGCGATTGCATGCTGTCAAGCTCTTCTAGAAGAGGCCCAACAGCCCCAAGAGCCTCCTAGGGCCAGCAGCTCCATAGGCGGAGGTGGGTCGGGACACTTGGAATGAATGACCGCAAGGGTGCTATGCTGATCACGGAGTCCGATAGGACCGTCGTCGGAAGGCTGCCAGCTCAGCCTTTTAGCCTATATTTTATTATAATTGTATGCATATGTAGGTCATGAGTGTTTTGGGCGTTGCCGCATGTGGCATTTTAAATTATCCTGAATATGTAAGACAATTATTAACTACTGCCACTGTAAATTTGCCTCAACGGCAAGCAGAGCACGTGCAGGGACGCCAGAGCGGAGCACGCCGCCACCGCCTCAATGGCGAGGAAAACGCATGGATGGACGCGAGCAGAGCAAGCCGCGGCCGCCTCAACGACGATTAGAGCATGACATGGCCGCCTCAACAGCGAGAAACCACGTGGTCAACCTTCTGGCACCTCGTGGGAGGCGCGACGGTGCATCCATCGGACACGATGGTGATATCTTAACCGTGTGTGATAGTGCGCAGATACGTACACGTACATCCGAGAACGCGGACCCACGTACACCATTTGGGGACCGTTTCGGCCTTCCGATGCATGGCATACCGATGACCCACAAGTATAGGGGATCTATCGTAGTCCTTTCGATAAGTAAGAGTGTCGAAGCCAACGAGGAGCAGAAGGAAATGATAAGCGGTTTCCAGCAAGGTATTCTCTGCAAGTACTGAAATAAGTGGTAACAGATATTTTTGTGATAGGATAATTTGTAATGAGCAACAAGTAACAAAAGTAAATAAAGTGCAGCAAGGTGGCCCAATCCTTTTTGTAGCAAAGGACAAGCCTGGACAAACTCTTATATAGAGAAAAGCGCTCCCAAGGACACATGGGAATATCATCAAGCTAGTTTTCATCACGCTCATATGATTCGCGTTCGATACTTTGATAATTTGGTATGTGGGTGGACCGGTACTTGGTACTGTCCTTACTTGGACAAGCATCCCACTTATGATTAACCTCTATTGCAAGCATCCGCAACTACAACAAAAGTATTAAGGTAAACCTAACCATAGCATGAATCATATGGATCCAAATCAGCCCCTTATGAAGCAACACATAAACTAGGGTTTAAGCTTCTGTCACTCTAGCAACCCATCATCTACTTATTACTTCCCAATGCCTTCCTCTAGGCCCAAGTAATGGTGAAGTGTCATGTAGTCGACGTTCACATAACACCACTAGAGGAGAGACAACATACATCTCATCAAAATATCGAACGAATACCAAATTCACATGACTATTAATAGCAAGACTTCTCCCATGTCCTCAGGAACAAACGTAAGTACTCACAAAGCATAAACATGTTCATAATCAGAGGGGTATTAATATGCATATAGGATCTGGACATATGATCTTCCACCAAATAAACCAGCTAGCATAAACTACAAGGAGTAATTAACACTACTAGCAACCTACTAGCACCAATCCCGGACTTGGAGACAAGAATTGGATACAAGAGATGAACTAGGGTTTTGAGAGGAGATGGTGCTGATGAAGATGTTGATGGAGATTGCCCTCTCCCGATGAGAGGAGCGTTGGTGATGACAATGGCGATGATTTCCCCCTCCGGGAGGGGAGTTTCCCCGGCAGAACAGCTCCGCCAGAGCGCTAGATTGGTTCCACCAAGGTTCCGCCTCATGGCGGCAGAGTTTCGTCCGAGAAGATGGCTTCTTATTTTTCCCATCGAAAGACTTCATATAGCAGAAGATGGCCACCGGAGGGCCACCAGGGGGCCCACGAGGTAGGGGGCGCGCCCAGGGGGTAGGGCGTGCCCCCACCCTCGTGGGCAGGGTGTGGCCCCCCTGGTGAATATCTTCCGCTGAGTATTTTTTTTATATATTTTGAAAACGTCTTTCGTAAAGTTTCAAGACTTTTGGAGCTGTGTAGAATAGGTCTCTAATATTTGCTCCTTTTCCAGCCCAGAATCCCACCTGCTGGCATTCTCCCTCTTCATGTCAACCTTGTAAAATAAGAGAGAATAGGCATAAGTATTGTGACATAATGTGTAATAACAGCCCATAATGCAATAAATATCGATATAAAAGCATGATGCAAAATGGACGTATCAACTCCCCCAAGCTTAGACCTCGCTTGTCCTCAAGCGAAAAGCTGAAATCGAAAAATATGTCCACATGTTTAGAGATAGAGGTGTCAATAAAAATAAAATACGGACATGAGGGCATCATGATCATTCTTAGAACAACAACTTACATAATTCTTGTCATATGATTTCTTATGCTAGAGTAATAGTTCAATCACAATTTCAAGTATGAATCATAAGTTTCATTGAAAACTAACAAACTATAATCTCAGTCATTGGAGCAATTGCAATTTATCATAACATAGGAAAGAGTCAATATATAAGAGCTTTTCAGCAAGTCCACATACTCAACTATCATATAGTCTTTCACAATTGCTGACACTCACGCAATACTTATGGGTATGGAGTTTTAATCGGACACAGAGAAAGATAGGGGCTTATAGTTTTGCCTCCCAACGCTTTACCTCAAGGGTAACGTCAACAATAATAGTTCATAAAAACTCACATCCAATTAGCCATTTATACCAAGATCTTTCCAACCTATTGTGCTTGCCAAAGGATAAAGTGTAAACAGGAAGGGTGAAGATCACCATGACTCTTATGCAATGTAGGAGATAAAAGTAAAAGATAGGCCCTTCGCAGAGGGAAGTAGAGTTTGTCATGCACTTTTATGGTTGGATGCACAAAATCTTAATGCGAAAGAATGTCACTTTATATTGCCACTTGTGATATGGACCTTTATTATGCAGTCTGTCGCTTTTATTACTTCCATATCACACGATCGTATAAAGCTTATTTCCTCCACACCAATCAATCATACATATTTAGAGAGCAATTTTTATTGCTTGCACCGATGACAACTTACTTGATGGATCTTACTCAATCCATAGGTAGATATGGTGTACTCTTATGGCAAGACTGGTTTAAGGGTATTTGGAAGCACAAGTAGTATCTCTACTTGGTGCGATGAATTTGGCTAGCATGAGGGGGAAAAGCAAGCTCAACATGTTGGAAGATCCAAGACAATATAATTCATCTCAGCTGTAAGAAAACATAACCCATTACGTTGTCTTCCTTGTCTAATGTCAACTCTTTAGCATGTCATATTTTAATGAGTGCTCACAATCATAAAAGATGTCCAAGATAGTATATTTATATGTGAAGACCTCTCTTTCTTTATTACTTCCTATTAATTGCAATGATGACCAAGACTATACTTGTCAACTCTCAACAACTTTTATTCATCATACTTTTTTCTATGTGAGCTCATTACTCTCCATAAGACTCACATGATCTCTTTGTTTCTTTTTATTTCTTTCTCTTTTCGTTTATTCCCTTAGGATCATGGCAAAATAATCAAGCCCTCGACTCAACACTAATCTTTATTATATAGCTCACGGACTTGATTACATAAAGCAAAACTCAAAACTAGATCATGCCATAAACTTTTATTCTAGTAGATAAAGATATTACCAAAAGGATCGAACTAGGAAAAATGGTAAAGGTAGAAGCGATGGTGATACGTTACCGGGGCACTCCCCCAAGCTTGGAAGTTGCCAAGGGGAGTGCCCATAGCAGATACTCAATTCTTCTTTGTTGGTGGAGAAGGTGATGGTTTTGTTGATGGCGTAGGCTTGTCGTCCTTCTTCCAAGGCATAGGCTCACCATCATAGAAGGATGATCAAGTCTCCTGAAACCTCAGTTCTGCAGCCAAACTCATCCTCTTGAATCTATATTCATACTCACACTTTTGATTTTGCAGGTCATAGATCTGGGCTTGGAGGTGCTCGTTTTTCTCATGAAGCTTGAAGATGGCCTCCCCAATGTCCTTGACGTCCAGCTTGTGGTTGTTGGTGAACTCCATGATCATAATGTGATTGGAATCGAGTCCACGCTCCACCATCTCCTGACACTTGAAAACTTCTTGCTCCAATGCCTCGAGCCTTGCCTCCGTGCTTCCGGTCTTCCTTGGTCCCTCAGCATCACAGATGTGCAACAACCCCTCACGCATCTCAATGGTTTGAGGGTGTTGCAGCACTTCTGCGAGGTAGGGGTTGATGACCTTCTCGAAGAACTGGTCCTTGGGGGTGCTTGAAGACGACATGACGACCTGGATCTGTCAGAAGAACAGCTCGAAACAAAAACAGGAGATTTTTGCGTGATACGGGAGTCTAAACCTCCGGGAGATTATATAATGAATTTTTACCGACCAAAATACGTGTCGTGTACGAAAACGGAGTCCGGAAAGCGCACGAGGTGCCCACGAGGTATGGGGTGCGCCCAGCGGGGTTGGGCGCGCCCTCCACCCTTGTGGAGTCCTCATGTCCTTCCCGGACTGCTTCTTATTTTTCTATTTTTCTAAATATTCCAAAACGGAGAAATGTTGCCTTAAAAACTATTTTGGAGTCGGTTTACTTACCATACCACATACCTATTCCTTTTTGGAGTCTGAAACGTTCCGGAAAGTGTCCCTTATGTATTCCTCTGGGGTTACGGTTTCAATAACATTGGTTTCAAGAGATATAATGTTTGATTCTTTGACTGTTCACCACCTTCGGATTTGTGCCTTCGAAGTTGTTGATTTTTATGGCACCGGAACGATAGACCTCCTCGATAACATAAGGACCTTCCCATTTAGACAGAAGTTTTCCTGCAAAAAAAATCTTAAACGAGAGTTGTATAGCAATACATAATCACCTACTTTAAACTCACGCTTTTGTATTCTTTTGTCATGCCATCTTTTAACTTTTTCTTTAAACAACTTGGCATTTTCATAGGCTTGGGTTCTCCATTCATCAAGTGAGCTAGTATCAAATAACCTCTTCTCACCGGCAAGTTTGAAATCATAATTGATTTCTTTAATAGCCCAATATGCCTTGTGTTCTAGTTCGAGAGGTAAGTGACATGCTTTTCCATAAACCATTTTATATGGAGACATACCCATAGGATTTTTATATGCAGTTCTATAGGACCATAATGCATCATCAAGTTTCTTGGACCAATTCTTTCTAGATCTATTAACAGTCTTTTGGAAAATTAATTTGAGCTCTCTATTACGCAATTCTACTTGACCACTAGACTGTGGGTGATAAGGAGATGCAATACTATGATTAACATCATATTTAGCAAGCATTTTACGGAAGGCACCATGAATAAAATGTGAACCACCATCAGTCATTAAATATCTAGGGCCTCCAAATCTTGGAAAAATAACTTCTTTAAGCATTTTAATAGAAGTGTTATGATCAGCACTACTAGTTGGAATAGCTTCTACCCACCTAGTAACGTAATCAACAGAAACTAAAATATGTGTATATCCATTAGAGGAAGGAAAAGGCCCCATATAGTCAAAGCCCCAAACATCAAATGGTTCAATAACGAGTGAATAGTTCATAGGCATTTCTTGACGTCTACTAATATTACCAATTCTTTGACATTCATCACAAGATAAGACAAACTTACGGGCATCCTTGAAGAGAGTAGGCCAATAAAAACCAGATTGCAATACCTTATGTGCAGTTCTATCTCTAGCATGGTGTTCTCCATAAGCTTCGGAGTGAAACTTGCGTAGGATCTGTTCCTGTATATGCTTAGGTACACAACGTCTAATAACACCATCTACTCCTTCTTTATAAAGATGTGGGTCATCCCAAAAGTAATGCCTCAAATCATAGAAGAACTTTTTCTTTCGCTGGTATGTGAAACTAGGTGGTATAAACTTAGCAACAATGTAATTAGCATAATCAGCATACCATGGAGCAGTATGAGAAGTATTTATGACATTTAATTGCTCATCAGGAAAGCTATCATCAATAGGAAGTGGGTCATCAAGCACATTTTCTAACCTAGACAAGTTGTCTGCAACGGGGTTCTCAGATCCCTTTCTATGAACAATATGTAAGTCAAATTCTTGTAGCAAGAGAACCCATCTAATAAGTCTAGGTTTAGCATCTTTCTTTTCCATAAGATATTTAATAGCAGCATGATCAGTGTGAATAGTTACTTTGGAATCAACAATATAAGGTCTGAACTTATCACAAGAAAATAGAACCGCTAAGAATTCTTTTTCAGTAGTAGCATAATTTCTTTGAGCATTGTCAAGGGTTTTACTAGCATATTGAATAACATTTAATTTCTTATCAACTCTTTGCCCTAGAACATGACCTACAACATAATCACTAGCATCACACATAATTTCAAAGGGTAAATTCCAATCAGGTGGTTGAACAATAGGTGCAGAGATCAATGCTTTCTTAAGTATTTCAAATGCTTCTACACAATCATCATCAAAGACAAATGGCATATCTTTTTGTAATAAATTAGTCAGAGGCTGGGAAATTTTGGAGAAGTCCTTAATGAACCTCCTATAAAATCCGGCATGACCAAGGAAACTTCTTATACCTTTGATGTCCTTGGGACATGGCATCTTTTCAATAGCATCAACCTTGGCTTTATCAACTTCAATACCTCTTTCAGAAACTTTATGCCCCAAGACAATACCTTCATTAACCATAAAGTGGCACTTTTCCCAATTCAAGACAAGAATAGTTTCTTCACATCTCTGCAAAACTCGATCAAGGTTGCTCAAGCAATCATCAAAAGAAGATCCATAGACGGAGAAATCATCCATGAAAACCTCACAAATCTTTTCACAAAAGTCAGAGAATATAACCATCATGCATCTTTGAAAGGTAGCAAGTGCATTACATAGACCAAAAAGCAAAATTACCAAAAGGGCAAGTAAAAGTAGTCCTTGACTGATCTTTGGCTGACACAGGTATTTGAGAGAAACTAGAATAACCATCTAGAAAGCAAAAATGTGTATGTTTGGATAATCTTTCTAGCATTTGATCGATAAAAGGTAAGGGGTAATGATCCTTTTTAGTTGCCTTATTTAATTTGCAGAAATCAATTACCATCCTATAACCTCTAATAATTCTTTGAGGAATCAATTCATCTTTATCATTAGGAACGATAGTAATACCTCCCTTCTTAGGGACACAATGGACATGACTTACCCACTAACTATCAGCAACGGGATAAATTATACCTGCCTCAGGGAGCTTTAGTATTTCCTTTCTTACCACTTCTTTCATTTTAGGATTCAGTCGTCGTTGATGATCACGAACTGGTTTAGCATCTTCTTCCAAATTAATTTTATGTTGATAAAGAGTGGGACTAATGCCCTTAAGATCATCAAGAGTATACCCAATAGCAGCACGGTGCTTCTTCAGAGTTTTCAATAATCTCTCTTCCTCATGCTCTGAAAGGTTAGCACTAATAATAACAAGATATATCTTTTTCTCATCGAGATAAGCATATTTAAGGGTATCAGGTAACGGTTTAAGCTCAAACATGGGATCACCCTTGGGTGGAGGAGGATCCCCTAGGATTTCAGCAGGCAAATTGTGTTTCAGAATAGGTTCCTGTTTAAAGAATACTTCATCTATTTCCCTTCTTTCATTCATAAACATGTCATTTTCATGGTCTAGCAAATATTGTTCTAAAAGATCACTAGGAGGTACGGCAATAGAAGAAAGACCAATAATTTCATCCTTACTTGGTAATTATTCTTCACGGTGTTGTCTACTAAATTCAGAGAAATTAAATTCATGAGTCATATTGTCTAAACCGATAGTAACAACATCCCTTTTTGCAATCTATGGTAGCATTAACAGTGTTCAGGAAGGGTCTACCAAATATAATGGGACAAAAGCTCTCTTGTGGGGAACCAAGAACAAGAAAATCAGCAGGATATTTAGTTTTCCCACATAAGACTTCAAAATCTCTAACAATTCCCATTGGTGAAATAGTATCTCTATTGGCAAGTTTAATTGTTACATCAATATCTTCTATCTCAGCAGGTGCAATATCATGCATAATTTATTTGTATAAGGAATAAGGTATTGCGCTAGCACTAGCACCCATATCACATAAGCCATGATAACAATGATCTCCTATTTTAACAGAAATAACAGGCATGCCTACCACCGGTCTATTTTTATCTTTAGTACAAGGTTTAGCAATTCTAGCAGTCTCATCAAGGAAATGAATAACATGCCCATCAATATTATCAGACAAGAGATCTTTAACAATAGCAATATCAGGTTCAACTTTAATTTGCTCATGAGGTGTATAAGTTTTAATATTGCTTTTACGAACCACAGTTGAAGCTTTAGCATGATCCTTTATCCTAACAGGAAAAGGTGGTTTGTCAACATACGAAGTAGAAACAATAGGATCATTATAAGTGACAATCTTTTCTTCAACTTTAATAGGTGCAGCTACTTCTACTTCTATGGGAGGATGATATTTAAACCACTTCTCCTTGGGGAGATCAACATAAGTAGCAAAAGATTCATAGAAAGAAGCTACTATCTCAGAGTCAAGTCCATATTTAGTGCTAAATTTACGGAAAACATCGGTATCCATAAAAGATTTAACACAATCAAACTTAGGTGTCATACCTGACTCCTTACCTTTGTCGAGGTCCCAATCTTCAGGGTTGCATTTAATTCTTTCCAATAAATCCCATTTGAATTCAATAGTCTTCATCATATAAGAGCCAACACAAGAAGTATCAAGCATGGTGCGATTGTTATGAGAAAGCCGAGCATAATTTTTTTGAATAATCATTTCTCTTGAGAGCTCATGATTGGGGCATGAATATAACATTGATTTAAGCCTCCCCCAAGCTTGAGCAATGCTTTCTCCTTCGCGAGGCCAAAAATTATATATATATAATTGCGATCACGATGAACAAGATGCATAGGATAAAACTTCCGATGAAATTCCAATTTCAATCGTTTGTAATTCCAAGACCCCATATCATCACATAGCCTATACCATGTCGATGCATCTCCCTTCAAAGATAAAGGGAAGACCTTCTTCTTAACAACATCTCCAAGTACACCTGCAAGCTTAAATAATCCACAAACTTCATCCACATATATTAGATGCTCATCAGGATGTTTTGTTCCATCTCCTAAAAAAGGATTAGCTAGCAGTTTTTCTATCATACCCGAAGGAATTTCAAAGCAGACATTTTCATTTTCAGTACGTTCAGTAGGTTGAGGAGCAACTCTTTGCTCTACTGGTTGGGGTGAAGATACCCCGAATAAGCCCCTCAGAGGATTACTTTCCATAGTAACAAGTGACAGTAAATTTCAGCACACTATATAAATTTTTCCTTACCAAATTCCACCTACAAAAGGTGCTTCACTCCCCGACAACGGCGCCAGAAAAGAGTCCTGATGACCCACAAGTATAGGGGATCTATCGTAGTCCTTTCGATAAGTAAGATTGTCGAACCCAAAGAGGAGCAGAAGGAAATGATAAGCGGTTTCCAGCAAGGTATTCTCTGCAAGTACTGAAATAAGTGGTAACAGATAGTTTTGTGATAGGATAGTTTGTAACGAGCAACAAGTAACAAAAGTAAATAAAGTGCAGCAAGGTGGCCCAATCCTTTTTGTAGCAAAGGACAATCCTGGATAAACTCTTATATAGAGAAAAGCGCTCCCGAGGACACATGGGAATATCATCAAGCTAGTTTTCATCACGCTCATATGATTCGCGTTCGGTACTTTGATAATTTGGTATGTGGGTGGACCGGTTCTTGGGTACTGTCCTTACTTGGACAAGCATCCCACTTATGATTAACCTCTATTGCAAGCATCCGCAACTACAACAAAAGTATTATGGTAAACCTAACCATTGCATGAAACATATGGATCCAAATCAGCCCCTTATGAAGCAACGCATAAACTAGGGTTTAAGCTTCTGTCACTCTAGCAACCCATCATCTACTTATTACTTCCCAATGCCTTCCTCTAGGCCCAAGTAATGGTGAAGTGTCATGTAGTCAACTTTCACATAACACCACTAGAGGAGAGACAACATACATCTCATCAAAATATCGAACGAATACCAAATTCGCATGACTACTAATAGTAAGACTTCTCCCATGTCCTCAGGAACAAACGTAACTACTCACAAAGCATAAACATGTTCATAATTAGAGGGGTATTAATATGCATATAGGATCTGAACATATGATCTTCCACCAAATAAACCAACTAGCATAAACTACAAGGAGCAATTAACACTACTAGCAACCTACTAGCACCAATCCTGGACTTGGAGACAAGAATTGGATACAAGAGATGAACTAGGGTTTTGAGATGAGATGGTGCTGATGAAGATGTTGATGGACATTTCCCTCTCCCGATGAGAGGAGCGTTGGTGATGACGATAGCGATGAATTCCCCGTCCGGGAGGGGAGTTTCCCCGGCAGAACAGCTCCGCCAGAGCCCTAGATTGGTTCCGCCAAGGTTCCGCCTCGTGGCGGCGGAGTTTCGTCCAAGAAGATGGCTTCTTATTTTTTTCCCATCAAAAGACTTCATATAGCAGAAGATAGCCACCGGAGGGCCACCAGGGGCCCGCGAGGTAGGGGGGCGTGCCCAGGGGGGTAGAGCGCGCCCCCACCCTCGTGGGCAGGGTGTAGCCCCCCTGGTGAATCTCTTCCACTGAGTATTTTTTATATATTCTGAAAACGTCTTCCGTGAAGTTTCAGGACTTTTGGAGCTGTGCAGAATAGGTCTCTAATATTTTCTCCTTTTCCAGCCCAGAATCCCAGCTGCCGGCATTCTCCCTCTTCATGTAAACCTTGTAAAATAAGAGAGAATAGGCATAAGTATTGTGACATAATGTGTAATAACAGCCCATAATGCAATAAATATCAATATAAAATCATGATGCAAAATGGACGTATCACATACGGCTAATCCATAAGAATTGTTTGCAATGAGCTAGAACAACAGAAACGGGCTTTGTAGGCCCAGAACCATCGATAAATTTTGACCTTGTTTCCTGTCACACCGATCAAACCAATATGTGTTCACACTTAGCATCGGGCTATAAAAACTTGAAGGAAATATGCCCTAGAGGCAATAATAAAGTTTTTATTTATATTTCCTTATATCATGGTAAATGTTTATTATTCATGCTAGAATTGTATTAACCGGAAACTTAGTACATGTGTGAAGACATAGACAAATAGAGTGTCACTAGTATGCCTCTACTTTACTAGCTCGTTAATCAAAGATGGTTAAGTTTCCTAACCATAGACATGAGTTGTCATTTGATGAACGGGATCACGTCATTAGAGAATGATGTGATGGACAAGACCCATCCGTTAGCTTAGAACTATGATCGTTTAGTTTATTACTATTGCTTTCTTCACGACTTATACATGTTCCTATAACTATGAGATTATGCAACTCCCGAATACCGGAGGAACACTTAGTGTGTTATCAAACGTCACAACGTAACTGGGTGATTATAAAGATGCTCTATAGGTGTCTCCGATGGTGTTTGTTGAGTTGGCATAGATCGAGATTAGGATTTGTCACTCTATGTATCGGAGAGGTATCTCTGGGCCCTCTCGGTAATGCACATCACTATAAGCCTTGCAAGCAATGTGACTAATGAGTTAGTTGTGGGATGATGCATTATGGAATGAGTAAAAAGACTTGCTGGTGACGAGATTGAACTAGGTATGATGATACCGACGATCGAATCTCGGGCAAGTAACATACCGATGACAAAGGGAACAACGTATGTTGTTATGCGGTTTGACCTATAAAGATCTTCGTAGAATATGTAGGAGCCAATATTTGCATCCAGGTTCCACTATTGGTTATTGACCGGAGATGAGTCTCAGTCATGTCTACATAGTTCTCGAACCCGTAGGGTCCGCACGCTTAATGTTCGATGATGATTGATATTACGAGTTTATATGTTTTGATGTACGGAAGGTAGTTCAGAGTCCCAGATGTGATCACAGACATGACGAGGAGTCTCGAGATGGTCGAGACATGAAGATTGATATATTGGAAGGTTATGTTTGGACACCGTAATGGTTTCGGATGAGTTCGGGCATTTACCGGAGTACCGGGAAGTTACCAGAACCCCTTGGGGGCTTAATGGGCCTACATGGGCTTTAGTGGAAGAGAGAGGAGAAGGCCAAGAGGAAGGGCGCGCCCCCAAGCCCAATCCGAATTGGGAAGGGGGCCGGCCCCCTTTCCTTCCTCCCTCTCTCCCTTCCTTCCCCCTCCTATTAGGACTAGGAAAGGGGGGAACCTACTCCTAGTAGGAGTAGGATTCCCCCCTTGGGGGCGCGCCCAAGGTGGTCGGCCGGCCCCCTCCTCCTCCCCTTTATATATGGGGGAGGGGGCACCCCATAGACACACAAGTTGATTGTTTAGCTGTGTGCGGTGCCCCCCTCCACAGAATTCCACCTCAGTCATATCGTTGTAGTGCTTAGGCGAAGCCCTGCATCGGTAACTTCATCATCACCTTCATCACACCGTTGTGCTGACAAAACTCTCCCTCGACCTCTATTGGATCAAGAGTACGAGGGACATCACCGAGCTGAAGGTGTGCATATCGCGGAGGTGTCGTGCGTTCGGTACTTGATGGTTGGATCACGAAGACGTTCGACTACATCAACCGTGTTTCATAATGCTTCCGCTTTCGGTCTACGAGGGTACATAGACATACTCTCCCCCTCTCGAGCAATGCATCTCCTAGATAGATCTTGCATGATCGTAGGATTTTTTTGAAATGCTGCGTTCCCCAACAGTGGCATCCGAGCCAGGTCTATTTGTAGATGTTATATGCACGAGTAGAACACAAATGAGTTGTGGGCGTGGGTATATACATATTGCTTGCCATCACTAGTTGATTCTTGATTCAGCGGTATTGTTAGATGAAGGGGCTCAGACTCACATTACGCGTATGCTTACGCGAGATTGGTTCTACCGACGTGCTTCGCACACAAGTGACTAGTGGGTGTTTGTTTCTCCAACTTTAGTTGAATCGGTTTCAATGAACAGGGTTCTTTCTGAAGATCAAAAAGCAATCATTATACTATGTTGTGGTTTTGATACGTAGGTAAGAACGGTTCTTGCTAGAAGCCCGTAGTAGTCACGTAAAACTTGCAACTACAAAGTAGAGGACGTCTAACTTGTTTTTGCAGGGCATGTAGTGATGTGATATGGTCAAGACATGATTATATAAATTGTTGTATGAGATGATCATGTTTTGTAACACAGTTATCGGCAACTGGCAGGAGCCATATGGTTGTCGCTTTATTGTATGAAATGCAAACGCCATGTAATTGCTTTACTTTATCACTAAGCGGTAGTGATAGTCGTGGAAGCAATAGTCGATACGACAATGATGCTTCGATGGAGATCAAGGTGTTAAGCCGGTGACGATGGTGATCATGACTGTGCTTTGGAGATGGAGATCAAAAGGCAGAAGATGATGATGGCCATATCATATCACTTATTTGATTGCATGTGATGTTTATCCTTTATGCATCTTATTTTTCTTAGTTCGACGGTAGCATTATAAGATGATCTCTCACTAAATTTCAAGGTACAAGTGTTCTCCCTGAGTATGCACCATTGCTACAGTTCGTCGTGCCGAGACACCATGTGATGATCGGGTGTGATAAGCTCTACGTTCACATACAACGGGTGCAAGCTAGTGTTGCACATGTAGAATACTCGGGTTAAACTTGATGAGCCTAGTATATGCAGATATGGCCTCGAAACAGTGAGAACGAAAGGTCGAGCGTGAATCATATAGTAGATATGATCAACATAGTGATGTTCACCATTGAAAACTATTCCATCTCACGTGATGATCGGACATGGTTCAGTTGATATGGATCACATGATCACTTAGATGATTAGAGGGATGTCTATCTAAGTGGGAGTTCTTAAGTAATATGATTAATTGAACTTTAATATATCATGAACTTAGTCCTGATAGTTTTTGCATATTTATGTTGTAGATCAATAGCTCGCGTATAGCTCCCCATTTTATTTATGATATGTTCGTAGAGAAAACTATGTTGAAATATGTTAGTAGCAATGATGTGGACTAGCTCCGTGATATGAGGATTATCCTCATTGCTGCACAGAAGAATTATGTCCTTGATGCACCGCTAGGTGACGGACCTATTGCAGGAGCAGATGCAAACGTTATGAACGTTTGACAAGCTTGGTATGATGACTAATTGATAGTTTAGTGCGCCATACTTTACGGCTAAGAACCGGGACTTCAAAAATGTTTTGAACACCACGGAGCATATGAGATGTTCCAAGAGCTGAAATTGGTATGTTAGACTCATGCACGTGTTAAGAGGTATGAGACCTCTGACAAGTACTTTGCCTACGAGATGGAGGAGAATAGCTCAGCTAGTGAGCATGTGCTCAGAATGTCTGAGTACTACAATCACTTGAATCAAGTGGGAGTTAATCTTTCGGATAAGATAGTGATTGACAGAGTTCTCTAGTTACTATCACCAAGTTAATAGAACTTCATGATGAACTATAATATGCAAGGGATAATAGAAACGATTCCCAAGCTCTTCGCAATGCTGAAATTGGCAAAGGTAGAAATCAAGAAAAAGCATCAAGTGTTGATGGTTGAAAAGACCACTAGTTTCAAGTAAAAGGGCAAGGGAAAGAAAGGGAACTTCAAGAAGAATGGCAAGCAAGTTACCACTCCCGTGAAGAATCCCAAATCTAGACCTAAGCCTGAAATTGAGTTCTTATACCGCAAAGGGAATGGTCACTGGAAGCGGAACTACCTCAAATACTTGGCGGATAAGAAGGATGGCAAAGTGAACAAAAGTATATTTGATATACATGTTATTGATGTGTACTTTACTAGTGTTCATATTAACCCAGGGTATTTGATACCGGTTCAGTTGCTAAGATTAGTAACTCAAAATAGGAGTTGCAAAATGAAGAGAGACTAGTTAAGGGCAAGGTGACGATGTGTGTTGGAAATGATTCCAAGGTTGATAAGATCACCATCGCACACTCCTTTTACCTTCGGGGTTAGTGTTGAACCTAAAATAAATGTTATTTGGTGTTTGCGTTGAGCATGAATATGATTGGATCATGTTTATTGCAATACGGTTATTCATTTAAGTCAAAGAATAATTGTTGTTCTGTTTACATTAATAAAACCTTCTATGGTCATACACTTAATATAAATGGTATATTGAATCTTGATCGTAGTGATACACATATTCATAATATTGATGCCAAAAGATGCAAAGTTGATAATGATAGTGCAACATACTTGTGACACTACCGTTTAGGTCATATTGGTGTAAAGCGCATGAGGAAACTCCATGCGGATGGACTTTTGGAATCACTTGATTATGAATCATTTGATGCTTGTGAACCATGCCTCATGGGCAAGATGACTAAGACTCCGTTCTCCATACAATGGAGTGAGCAACTGACTTATTGGAAATAATACATACCGATGTATGCGCTCCGATGAGTGTTGAGGCTCGCGGCAGATATCATTATTTTCTGACCTTCGCAGATGATTTGAGCAGATATGAGTATATCTACTTAATGAAACACAAGTCTGAAACATTTGAAAAGTTCAAAGAATTTCAGAGTGAAGTGGAAAATCATCGTAACAAGAAAATAAATTTCTGAGATGTGATCGTGGAGGAGAATATTTGAGCTACGAGTTTGGTCTTCATTTGAAACAATGCGGAATAGTTTCGCAACTCATGCCACCCGGAACACCACAGCGTAATGGTGTGTCCGAACGTCGTAATCGTACTTTATTAGATATGGTACGATCTATGATGTCTCTTACTGATTTACCGCTATCGTTTTGGGGTTATGCTTTAGAGACGACTGTATTCACATTAAATAGGGCACCATCTAATTCCGTTGAGACGACGCCATATGAACTATGGTTTGGCAAGAAACCCAAGTTGTCATTTCTTAAAGTTTAGGGATGCGATGCTTATGTGAAAAAGCTTCAACCTAATAAGCTCGAACCCAAATCAGAGAAATGTGTCTTCATAGGATACCCAAAAGAGGCTATTGGGTACACCTTCTATCACAGATCTGAAGGCAAGATATTCGTTGCTAAGAATGGATCCTTTCTAGAGAAGGAATTTCTCTCGAAAGAAGTGAGTGGGAGGAAAGTAAAACTTGATGAGGTAAATGTACCTGCTCCCTTATTGGAAAGTAGTTCATCACAGAAATCAGTTCTAGTGATTCCTACACCAGTAAGTGAGGAAGCTAATGATAATGATCATGAAACTTCTGATCAAGTTACTACTAAACCTCGTAGGTCAACTAGAGTAAGATCCGCACTAGAGTGGTATGGTAATCATGTTTTGAAGGTCATGTTACTTGACCATGACGAACCTATGAACTATGAGGAAGCGATGATGAGCCCAGATTCCACGAAATGGCTTGAGGCCACGAAATCTGACATGGGATCCATTTATGAGAACAAAGTTTGGACTTTGGTTGACTTGCCCGATGATCGGCAAGCCATAGAGAATAAATGGATCTTCAAGAAGAAGACTGACGTTGACGGTAATATTACTGTCTACAAAGCTTGACTTGTTGCGGAAGGTTTTCGACAAGTTCACGGAGTTGACTATGATGAGACCTTCTCACCCGTAGCGATGCTTAAGTCCGTCTGAATCATGTTAGCAATTGCCGCATTTTATGATTATGAAATTTGGCAAATGGATGTCAAAGCTGCATTCCTTAATGGATATCTTAAAGAAGAGTTGTATATGATGCAACCAGAAGGTTTTGTTGATCCAAAAGGTGCTAACAAAGTGTGGAAGCTCCAGCGATCCATTTATGGACTGGTGCAAGCCTCTCGGAGTTGGAATATACGCTTTGATAGTGTGATCAAAGCATATGGTTTTATACAGACTTCTGGAGAAGCCTGTATTTATAAGAAAGTGAGTGGGAGCTCTGTAGCGTTTCTGATATTATATGTGGATGGCATATTGTTGATCGAAAATGATACTGAATTTCTGAATAGCACAAAAGGATACTTGAATACGAATTTTTCAATGAAAGACCTCGGTGAAGCTGCTTATATATTAGGCATCAAGATCTATAGAGATAGATCAAGACGCTTAATTGGACTTTCACAAAGCACATACCTTGATAAAGTTTTGAAGAAGTTCAAAATGGATCAAGCATAGAAAGGGTTCTTGCCTATGTTACAAGGTGTGAAGTTGAGTCAGACTCAATGCCCGACCACTGCAGAAGATAGAGAGAAAATGAAAGTCATTCCCTATGCTTCAGCCATAGGTTCTATCATGTATGCAATGTCGTGTACCAGGCCTGATGTGTGCCTTGCTATTAGTTTAGCAGGAAGGTACCAAAGTAATCCAGGAGTGGATCACTGGACAACGGTCAAGAACATCCCGAAATACCTGAAAAGGATGAAGGATATGTTTCCCGTTTATGGAGGTGACAAAGAGCTCGTCGTAAACGGTTACGTCAATGCAAGCTTTGACACTGATCCGGATGACTCTAAGTCACAAACCGGATACATATTTTTATTGAATGGTGGAGCTGTCAGTTGGTGTACTTCCAAACAGAGCGTCGTGGCGGGATCTACGTGTGAAGCGGAGTACATAACTGCTTCAGAAGCAGCAAATGAAGGAGTCTGGATGAAGGAGTTCATATCCGATCTAGGTGTCATACCTAGTGCATCGGGTCCAATGAAAATCTTTTATGACAATACTGGTGCAATTGCCTTGGCAAAGGAATCCATATTTGACAAGAGAACCAAGCACATCGAGAGACGCTTCAATTCCATCTGCGATCAAGTCAAGGAGGGAGACATAGAGATTTGCAAGATACATACGGATCTGAATGTTGCAGACCCATTGACTAAGCCTCTCTCACGAGCAAAACATGATAAGCACCAAGACTCCATGGGTGTTAGAATCATTACTATGTAATCTAGATTATTGACTCTAGTGCAAGTGGGAGACTGAAGAAAATATGCCCTAGAGGCAATAATAAAGTTGTTATTTATATTTACTTATATCATGATAAATGTTTATTATTCATGCTAGAATTGTATTAACCGGAAACTTTGTACATGTGTGAATACATAGACAAACGGAGTGTCACTAGTATGCCTCTACTTGACTAGCTCGTTAATCAAAGATGGTTAAGTTTCCTAACCATAGACATGAGTTGTCATTTGATGAATGGGATTATATCATTAGAGAATGATGTGATGGACAAGACCCATCCGTTAGCTTAGCACTATGATCGTTTAGTTTATTGCTATCGCTTTCTTCATGACTTATACATGTTCCTATAACTATGAGATTATGCAACTCCCGAATAATGGAGGAACACTTAGTGTGCTATCAAACGTCACAACATAACTGGGTGATTATAAAGATGCTCTATAGGTGTCTCCGATGGTGTTTGTTGAGTTGGCATAGATCGAGATTAGGATTTGTCACTCTGTGTATTGGAGAGGTATCTCTGGGCCCTCTCGGTAATGCACATCACTATAAGCCTTGCAAGCAATGTGATTAATGAGTTAGTTGCGGGATGATGCATTACGGAATGAGTAAAGAGACCTGCTGGTGACGAGATTGAACTAGGTATGATGATACCGACGATCGAATCTCGGGCGAGTAACATACCGATGACAAAGGGAACAACGTATGTTGTTATGCGGTTTGACCGATAAAGATCTTCGTAGAATATGTAGGAGCCAATATGAGCATCCAGGTTCCACTATTGGTTATGGACCGGAGATGAGTCTCGGTCATGTCTACATAGTTCTCGAACTCGTAGGGTCCGCATGCTTAACGTTCGATGACGATCGGTATTATGAGTTTATGTGTTTTGATGTACCGAAGGTAGTTCGGAGTCCCGAATGTGATCACGGACATGACGAGGAGTCTCAAAATGGTAGAGACATGAAGATTGGTATATTGGTAGGTTATGTTTGGACACCAGAATGGTTTCAGATGAGTTCGGGCATTTACCGGAGTACCGGGATGTTACCGGAACCCCCGGGGGCTTAATGGGCCTACATGGGCTTTCGTGGAAGAGAGAGGAGAAGTCCAAGAGGAGGGGCATGCCCCCAAGCCCTTTCCTTCCTCCCCCTCCTATTAGGACTAGGAAAGGGGGGAACCTACTCCTAGTAGGAGTAGGATTCCCCCTTGGGGGCGCGCCCAAGGTGGCCGGCCGGCCCCCTCCTCCACCCCTTTATATACGGGGGACGGGGGCACCCCATAGACACACAAATTGATTGTTTAGCCGTGTGTGGTGCTAATGACACACAAGTATATGGGATCTATCATAGTCCTTCAATAAGTAAGAGTGTCGAACCCAACGAGGAGCAGAAGGAAATGATAAGCTGTCTTCAGTAAGGTATTCTCTGCAAGCACTGAAATTATCGGTAATAGATAGTTTTGTGATAAGGTAATTTGTAATGGGTAACATGTCATAAAATTAAATAAGGTGCAGCAAGATGGCCCAATCCTTTTTGTAGCAAAGGACCAGCCTGCACAAACTCTTATATAAAGGAAAGCGCTCCCAAGGACACATGGGAATTATCGTCAAGCTAGTTTTCATCACGTTCATATGATTCACGTTCGGTACTTTGATAATTTGATATGTGGGTGGACCAGTGCTTGGTTATTGCCCTTCAAGCATCCCACTTATGATTAACCCCTCTTGCAAGCATCCGCAACTACAAAAGAAGTATTAAGGTAAACCTAACCATAGCATGAAACATATGGATCCAAATCAGCCCCTTACGAAGCAACGCATAAACTAGGGTTTAAGCTTTTGTCACTCTAGCAACCCATCATCTACTTATTACTTCCCAATGCCTTTCCCTAGGCCCAAACAATGGTAAAGTGTCATGTAGTCGACGTTCACATCACACCACTAGAGGAAAGACAACATACATCTCATCAAAATATCGAACGAATACCAAATTCGCATGACTACTTATAGCAAGACTTCTCCCATGTCCTCAGGAACAAACGTAACTAGTCACAAAGCATATTCATGTTCATAATCAAAGGGGTATTAATATGCATAAAGGATATGAACATATGATCTTCCACTGAATAAACCAACTAGCATCAACTACAAGGAGTAATCAACACTACTAGCAACCCACAGGTACCAATCTGAGGTATTGAGACAAAGATTGGATACAAGAGATGAACTAGGGTTTGAGATGAGATGGTGCTGGTGAAGATGGTGATGGAGATTGACCCCCTCCCGATGAGAGGATCGATGGTTATGACGATGGTGATGATTTCCCCCTCCCGGAGGGATGTTTCCCCGGCAGAACAGCTCCGCCGGAGCCCTAGATTGGTTCTGCTAAGGTTCCGCCTCTTGGCGGCGGAGTTTCGTCCCGTGAGCTTGCTTATGATTTTTCCCAAATGAAAGACCTCATATAGCAGAAGATGGGCACCGGCGGCCTGCTAGGGGGCCCACGAGGCAGGGGCGCCCAGGGGAGTAGGGCGCTCCCCCACCCTCGTGGATGGTGGGTGGCCCCCCTCTGGCGCTTCCTTTGCCCAATATTTTTATATATTCTGAAAACGTCTTCCGTAAAGTTTCAGGACTTTTGGAGCTGTGCAGAATAGGTCTCTAATATTTGCTCCTTTTCAAGCCCAGAATTCCAACTGCCGGCATTCTCCCTCTTCATGTAAACCTTGTAAAATAAGATAGAATAGGCATAAGTATTGTGACATAATGTGTAATAACAGCCCACAATGTAATAAATATCGATATAAAAGCATGATGCAGAATGGACGTATCAACTCCCCCAAGCTTGGACCTCGCTTGTCCTCAAGCGGAAGCCAATATCGAAAAATATGTCCACATGTTTAGAGATAGAGGTGCCGATAAAATAAAATACGAACATGAGGGCATCATGATCATTCTTATAACAACAACATAATCATCATTGTCATATGATTTCTTATACTAAAGTAACAATTCATTCACAATTTCAAGTATGAATCAGAAACTTCATTGAAAACTAACAAACTATAATCTCAGTCATTGAAGCAATTGCAATTTATCATAACATCAGAAAGAGTCAATATAAGAGCTTTTCAGCAAGTCCACATACTCAACTATCATTTAGTCTTTCACAATTGGTAACACTCATGCAATACTTATGGGTATGAAGTTTTATTCGGACACAGAGAATGATAGGGGCTTATAGTTTTTCCTCCCAACCTTTTACCTCAAGGGTAATGTCAACAACAATAGTTCATGAAAACTCACATCCAATTAGCTATATATATCAGGATCTTTCCAACACATTGTGCTTGACAAAGGATAAAATGTAAAAAGGAAAGGTGAAAATCACCATGACTCTTGTATGAATTATAAGACAAGAATAAAAGATAGGCCCCTCGCAGAGGGAAGCAGAGGTTGTCATGTGCTTTTATGGTTGGATGCACAAAATCTTAATGCGAAAGAACGTCACTTTATATTGCCACTTGTGAATGGACCTTTATTATGTAGTCCGTTGCTTTTATTTCTTCCACATCACAAGATTTTATAAAGCTTATTTTCTTCACACTAATAAATCATACATATTTAGAGAGCAATTTTTATTGCATGCAACAATGACAACTTACTTGAAGGATCTTACTCAATCCATAGGTAGATATGGTGAACTCTCATGGCAAAACCGGGTTTAAGGATATTTGGAAGCACAAGTAGTATCTCTACTTGGTGCAAAGGATTTGGTTAGCATGAGAGGGAAAGGCAAGCTCAACATGTTTGATGATCCATGACAATATAATTTATTTCGGATGTAAGAAAACATAACCCATTAGGTTGTCTTCCTTGTCCAACGTCAACTCTTTAGCATGTCATATTTTAAAGAGTGCTCACAATCATAAAAGATGTCCAAGATAGTATATTTATATATGAAGACCTATCTTTCTTTATTACTTCCTATTAATTGCAACGATGACCAAAACTATGCTTGTCAGCTCTCAACAATTTTTATTCGTCATACTCTTTATATGTGAAGTCATTACTCTCCGTAAGATCCATATGATCTCTTTATTTATTTTTATTCTTTCTCTTTTATTTTTATTCCCTCAAGATCATAGCAAGATAATCAAGCCCTTGACTCAACACTAATCTTTATTATATATAGCTCACGGACTCGATTACATAGAAGGATCATAAAGGAAAACTCAAAACTAGATCATACTAAAACTTTATTCTACTAGATCAAGATATTACCAAAAGGATCGAACTAAGAAAAACGGTAAAGATACAAGTGTGATGGTGATACGATACCGGGGCACTCCCCCAAGCTTGGCAGTTGCCAAGGGGAGTGCCCATACCCATGTGTTTATGTCTCCTTCTTCGGGGGTGGTGATGTGATATTCTTGGCGATGATGCCCCTCAGGATACAATTCTCTTCCTCGAGCTTATTGAATTACTGCTTGAGGTCCATTATTTCCTTACGGAGCTTGCCGGCGACGGCTAAAGCTCCTTTCACCCAAGGATGTTGCATAGCTACGGGACAACAAGTAACACTCTTTTTCAAATTTTCATAAGAAAGAAATATAACATTGGAAGGGATGACCAAGTTTGGAATAACTGAGCTCTGTAGTTCCCCCATCGTGAATCCAGCTCGGAAACGACAAGTAACTTCTTGATCCTCCTCCATGGCATCTATCCTTTTCAAGCGGCCTCCATCTCTTCCTCAGTTGATGGGCCAAAGTGGTCAGCATCGCTGTTTGCTCTTGGCCCCGGTATCGGATGAGACACCCGACTCTCCCCGACTGACTCTTGAGAAGACATCTTGCTCTAAATCTGAAGCAGAAACAACTCAAAACAAAAACAAAGGATGTTTGCGTGGTACGGTGGTCAAAACCTTTGGGAGATTATATAATGAATTTTTACCGACCAAAAGAAGTATCGTGCAAGAAAACGGAGTCCGGAGAGCACACGAGGTGCCCGCGTAGCAAGGGGGCACGTCCAGGGGGTAGGGCGCGCCCTCCACCCTCGTGGATGCCTCGTGTCCTTCCCGGACTACTTCTTATTTTTCCTATTTTCTTAAATATTCCAAAACGGAGAAAAATTGCTATTAGAACTGTTTTGGAGTCGGTTTACTTACCGTACCACATACCTCTTCTTTTTTTGGAGTCTGAAACGTTACGGAAAGTGTCCCTTATGTATTCCTCTGGGGTTACAGTTTCAATACCATTAGTTTCAACATTATAGGATTACCTGAGATATAATGTTTAATTCTTTGACCGTTCACCACCCGCGGATTTGTGCCTTCGAAGTTGTTGATTTTTATGGCACCGGAACGATAGACCTCCTCAATAACGTAAGGCCCTTTCCATTTAGAGAGGAGTTTTCCTGCAAAAAATCTTAAACGAGAGTTGTATAGCAATACATAATCACCTACATTAAATTCACGCTTTTGTATCCTTTTGTCATACCATCTTTTAACTTTTTCTTTAAACAGTTTGGCATTCTCATAGGCCTGGGTTCTCCATTCATCAAGTGAGCTAATGTCAAAAAGCCTCTTCTTACCGGCAAGTTTGAAATCATAATTGAGCTCATTAATGGCCCAATATGCCTTATGTTCTAGTTATAGAGGTAAGTGACATGCTTTACCATAAACCATTTTATACTGAGACATACCCATAGGATTTTTATATGCTGTTCTATAAGTCCATAATGCATCATCAAGTTTCTTGGACCAATTCTTTCTAGATCTATTGACAATCTTTTGAAAAATTAATTTAAGCTCTCTATTACTTAATTCTACTTGACCACTAGACTGCGGGTGATACGAAGATGCAATTCTATGATTAACATCATAGTTAGCAAGCATTTTACGAAAAGCACCATGAATACAATGTGAACCACCATGAGTCATTCAGTATCTAGGGACTCCAAACCTCGAAAAAATAACTTCTTTAAGCATCTTAATAGAGGTGTTATGATCAGCACTACTAGTTGGAATAGCTTCTACCCACTTAGTAATGTAATCAACATCAACTAAAATATGTGTATACCCATTAGAGGAAGGAAATGGTCCCATATAATCAAAGCCCCAAACATCAAATGGTTCAATAACAAGTGAATAATTCATAGGCATTTCCTGACGTCTACTAATATTACCAATTCTTTGACATTCATCACAAGACAAGACAAACTTACATGCATCTTTGACGAGAGTAGGCCAATAAAAACCGTATTGCAATACCTTATGTGCAGTTCTATCTCCAGCATGGTGTCCTCCATAAGCCTCAGAGTGACACTTGCGTAGGATCTGTTCCAGTTCATGCTCAGGTACACAACATCTAATAACACCATCTAACACTTCTTTATAAAGGTGTGACTCGTCTCAAAAGTAATGTCTTAAATCATAGAAGAACTTTTTCTTTTGCTGGTATGTGAAACTAGGTGGTATAAATTTAGCAACTATGTAATTAGCATAATCGGCATACCATGGAGCAGTACGAGAAGCATTTATGAAAACTAGTTGTTCATCAGGAAAGCTATCATCAATAGGTACTGGATCATCAAGAACACTCTCTAACCTAGACAAGTTGTCTGCAATGGGGTTCTCAGCTCCCTTTCTATCAATAATATACAAATCAAATTCTTGTAGCAAGAGAACCCATCTAATAAGTCTAGGTTTAGCATCTTTCTTTTCCATAAGATATTTAATAGCAGCATGATCAGTGTGAACAGTTACTTTAGAATCAACAATATAAGGTGTGAACTTATCACAAGCAAATACAACTGCTAAAAATTCTTTTTCAGTAGTAGCATAATTTCTTTGGGCACTGTGTAGAGTTTTACTAGCATATTTGATAACATTTAATTTCTTATCAACCCTTTGTCCTTGAAAATCACCTACAACATAATCACTAGCATCACACATAATTTCAAATGGTAAATTCCAATCAGGGCGCTGAACAATAGGTGCAGAAATCAAATCTTTCTTAAGTATTTCAAATGCTTCTACACAATCATCATCAAAGACAAAAGGAACATCTTTTTGTAAGAGATTAGTTAGAGGCCTAGAAATTTTAGAGAAGTCCTTAATGAACCTCCTATAAAAACCGGCATGACCAAGGAAACTTCTTATACCTTTAATGTATTTAGGACACGACATCTTTTCAATAGCATCAACTTTAGCTTTATCAACTTCAATCCCTCTTCCAGAAATTTTATGCCCCAAGACAATACCTTCATTAACCATAAAGTGGCACTTCTCCCAATTCAAGACAATATTAGTTTCTTCACATCTCTGCAAAACTCGATCAAGGTTGCTTAAGCAATCATCAAAAGAAGTTCCATATACGGAGAAATCATCCATGAAAACCTCAACAATCTTTTCAAAAAACATCAGAGAATATAGCAGTCATACATCTTTGAAAGGTAGCAGGTGCATTGCATAAACCAAAAGGCATACGTCTATAAGCAAAGGTACCGAAAGGGCAAGTAAAAGTTGTCTTTTCTTGATCCTCTTTGACACAGGTATTTAAGAAAAACAAGAATAACCATCTAGAAAGCAAAAATGTGTATGTTTGGATAATATTTCTAGCATTTGATCAATAAAAGGTAAAGGATAATGATCCTTTTTAGTAGCTTTATTTAATTTGCGGAAATCAATTACCATTCTATAACCTGTAACAATTCTTTGTGGGATTAATTCGTCTTTATCATAGGAACAACAGTAATACCTCCCTTCTTAGGGACACAATGGCAGGACTTACCCACCGACTATCAGCGATGGGATAAATTATACCTGCCTCCAGAAGCTTTAGTATTTCTTTTCTTACCACTTCTTTCATCTTAGGATTCAACCGCCGTTGATGATCAACAACCGGTTTCGCGTCTTTCTCCAATTTTATTTTGTGCTGGCATAGAGTGGGACTAATGCCCTTAAGATCATCAAGAGTATATCCAATAGCAGCACGATGCTTCTTCAGAGTTTTCAATAATTTATTTTCTTCATGCTCTGAAAGGTTAGCACTAATAATAACATGATATATCTTTTTCTCATCAAGATAAGCATATTTAAGAGTATCAGGTACATGTTTAAGCTCAAACACGGGATCACCCTTGGGTGGAGGAGGATCCCCTAGAATTTCAACAGGCAAGTTGTGTTTCCAAATAGGTCACTGTTTAAATAATACTTTATCTATTTCCCTTCTTTCATCATAAACATATCATTTTCATGGTCGAGTAAATATTGTTCTAAAGGATCACTAGGAGGCACGGCAATAGAAGCAAGACCAATAATTTCATCTTTACTAGGCAATTCTTTATCATGGGGTTATCTATGAAATTTAGCAAACTTAAACTCATGAGACATATCCCCCAAACCAATAGTAACAACATCCTTTTTGTAATCTATCCTAGCATTAACAGTATTCAAGAAGGGTCTACCAAATATAATGGGACAAAAGTTATCTTGTGGGGAACCAAGAACAAGAAAATCAGCAGGAGATTTAACTTTCCCACACAAGACTTCAACATCTCTAACAATCCCAACTGGTGAATTTGTGTCTCCATTGGCAAGCTTAATTGTAACATCAATTTCCTCTATCTCAGCAGGTGCAATATCATGCATAACTTTTTTGTATAAGGATGAGGTATTGCACTTGCACTAGCACCCATATCACATAAGCCATGATAGCAATGATCTCCTATTTTAACAGAAATGACAGACATGCCTACAACAGGTCTATGTTTATTTTCAGTATCAGGTCTAACAATTCTAGCAGCTTCATCACAGAAGTAAATAACATGCCCATCAATATAATCGGCCAAGAGATCTTTAACCATAGCAATACTAGGTTCAACTTTAATTTTCTCAGAGGGTTTAGGTGTTCTAGTATTACTTTTACGAACCATAGTTGAAGCTTTAGCACGATCTTTATTCTAACAGGGAAAGGTGGTTTCTCAATATAAGCAGTAGGAACAACAGGATCAACATTATAAGTGATAGTCTTTTCTTCAACTTTAATAGGTGCAACTACTTTTACTTCAACGGGAGGATTATATTTAAACCACTTCTCCTTAGGGAGATCAACATGAGTAGCAAAGGATTCACAGAAAGAAGCTACTATCTCAGAGTGAAGTCCATATTTAGTGCTAAATTCATGAAAGGCATCGGTATCCATAAAAGATTTAACACAATCAAACTTTGGGGTTATACCTGACTCCTTACCTTCATCGAGATCCCAATCTTCAGAGTTGCGTTTAATTCTCTACAATAAATCCCATTTGAATTGAATAGTCTTCATCATAAAAGAACCAGTACAAGAAGTATCGAGCATGGAGCGATTATTGAGAGAAAGTTGAGCAAATTTTTTTTGAATAATAATTTCTCTTGGGAGCTCGGGCATGAATATAACATTGCCTTAAGACTCCCCCAAGCTTGAGCGATGCTTTCTCCTTCGCGAGGCCAAAAATTATATATATAATTACGATCACGATGAACAAGATGCATATGATAAAAATTCTGATGAAATTCCAATTTCAATCGGTTGTAGTTCCATGATCCCATATCATCACATAGCCTAAACCATGTCAATGCCTTTCCCTTGAAAGATAAAGGGAAGACCTTCTTCTTGATAACATCCTCCGGCGTACCTGCAAGCTTAAATAATCCACAAACTTCATCCACATATATTAGGTGCAAATCGGGATGTAATGTTCCATCACCTGTGAAAGGATTAGCTAGTAGTTTCTCTATCATACCCGAAGGAATTTCAAACTAAACATTTTCAGTAGGTTCAATAGGTTGAGGAGCAACTCTTTGCTCTACTGGTCGGGGTGAAGATACCCCGAACAAGCCCCTCAAAGGATTATGTTCCATAGTAACAAGTGACAGTAAATTTTAGCATACTATATAAATTTTTCCTTACCAAATTCCACCTACCAAAGGCGCTTCACTCCCCGGCAACGGTGCCAGAAAAGAGTCTTGATGACCCACAAGTATAGGGGATCTATCGTAGTCCTTTCGATAAGTAAGAGTGTCGAACCCAACGAGGAGCAGAAGGAAATGATAAGTTGTTTTCAGTAAGGTATTCTCTGCAAGCACTGAAGTTATCGGTAATAGATAGTTTTGTGATAAGGTAATTTGTAACGGGTAACAAGTAATAAAAGTAAATAAGGTGCAACAAGATGGCCCAATCCTTTTTGTAGCAAAGGACAAGCCTGGACAAACTCTTATATAAAGGAAAGCGCTCCCGAGGACACATGGGAATTATCGTCAAGCTAGTTTTCATCACATTCATATGATTCACGTTCGGTACTTTGATAATTTGATATGTGGATGGACCGGTGCTTGGGTACTGCCCTTCCTTGGACAAGCATCCCACTTACGATTAACCCCTCTTGCAAGCATGCACAACTACAAAAGAAGTATTAAGGTAAACCTAACCATAGTGTCGGGGATATACCCCGCAGTATGACCCGGCCGGAGTTGTAACCTAGCTGGGACTTGGTAAACAGGCAGGTGTTAAGTCAGATGATAACCCGGTAGAGGCAGGTGTTAAGTCAGATGATAACCCGGGAGGTGTTAAGTCAGATGATAACCCGACAGGTGTTAAGTCAGAAGATAACCCAGCAGACAATCATAACCCGGCAGACCATCATAAACCGGCAGACAATGATAACCCGGCAGACCATCATAAACCGGTAGACAATCATAACTCGGCAGACAATGATAACCCAGCAGACAGAGTCGCCTGGGGTTAGTAAGCCCGAGACTTTATGAAGCCCAAGACGTTATGGAGCCCAAGACGTTAAGAAGTCCACGAAGAGAAGTCAGAATAGTTTAAGTCTTAATCTGAGTTGGACTCTACATGTAACCTGCCCCTTCAACTTATATAAGGAGGGGCAGGGCACCCCAAGAGGAGAGAGAGGAAAAAGAATCTTAGGGCTAGAGATAACTAGGAGAGCCGGTTTACGGTGACTCCCACATGATGATAATAAGACCTAGCCACAAACAACATGTAGGGTTGTTATTGGTTGCCTATAAAGGCCAGTTTTAGACCTTATAAACAGTCGGCCAGAAAATTTAATCCGAAAACATATGACCGGATCAAGGAAGAGATTAGTTGACTTCTTGATGCTAATTTCATTCGACCTTGCAGGTATGCCGAGTGGATTTCTAACATTGTCCCAGTGGAGAAGAAAGGGTCTGGCAAGTTGAGGGTGTGCATTGATTTTAGAGATTTGAATAGGGCTACACCCAAAGATGAGTATCCTATGCCAATAGCCGATATGCTTATTAATGATGCTTCTGGACATAAGGTTATTAGCTTTCTAGATGGTAATGCCGGATACAATCAAATTTTTATGGCCGAAGAGGACATGTATAAAACGGCTTTCCGATGTCCTGGTTTCCTTGGTTTATTCGAGTGGACAGTGATGACATTCGGATTAAAAAATGCTGGCGCCACGTATCAAAGGGCTATGAATTTGATTTTTCATGATTTACTCGGTGTCATACTTGAAGTTTATATTGATGATATTGTTGTCAAATCGGATGCTTTTGAATCTCACTTGGCCGATTTGCGTTTAGCTTTTGAAATAATGAAAAAGTATGGATTGAAAATGAATCCTTTGAAGTGTGCTTTCGGCGTGTCGGCTGGCAAGTTTTTGGGTTTCATTATTCATGAAGATGGTATAGAGATTGATCCCAAAAAGATAGAGGCTATACAGAAGGTATGCAAAAGTTCCTTGGCAAGGTCAATTATTTGAGAAGGTTTATAGCTAATCTATCAGGGAAAGTTGATGCATTTACTCCTATCCTTCGGTTAAAGAATGATGTTGATTTCACTTGGGGGGAAAAATAGCAAGAAGCATTTGATATGATCAAGAATTATTTGTGCACTCCTCCGGTGATGAGAGCACCCAAGCATAGGGAACCCTTCAGACTTTACATTGCAGTAGAGGAAGGAGTTATTGGTGCTGTTCTAACTCAAGAGACCGAAGGAAAAGAGCATGCCATCACTTATTTGAGATGCCTCTTATTGGACGCAGAGACAAGGTATACATTTATTGAGAAATTATGTCTATGCTTATATTATGCTTGCACAAAACTGAGACATTATTTAGTGCCAAGTGTTTGTGTAGTAGCTTGTCAAACCGATGTCACTAAATACATGTTGCATAGGCCAATTCTTAGTGGTAGAATTGGCAAGTGGGCTTATGCTTTGATTGAATATGATTTGGCTTATGAATCTCTAAAATCCATGAAAGGCCAAATTGTTGCTAATTTCATTGTTGAACATCGGATTAATAACAAGCATGATGTTGATATGAACCTTGTTTCATTAGTACCATGGAGATTATACTTTGATGGTTCAGTTTGTAGCAATGGCCAAGGTGTTGGTATTGTTTATATATCTCCTCATGGTGCTGTTTGTGAAGCCTCATGCCGCTTAGAATATTTTTGCACAAACAATCAAGCCGAATATGAAGCACTGTTATTCGGCCTAGAGATGTTACTTGCTATAGGTGCTACACATATTGAGGCTTATGGTGATTCGTTACTAGTGTTGCAGCAAATATCCAAAGTCTTTCAGTGTTTGGACGAATCACTTAATGTTTATCTTGATGGATGTCTAGATATAATTTCTACTTTGGATTGCTTTAGCATTGCTCATATATCTAGACATGACAATTGGAAAGCAAATGAATTGGCACAACAAGCATCCAGATATCATGTTGATCATGGCATGTTTCATATCTCTCAAAGACCAATGTCTTGTCTTGCCAATATGGGAGAGGCCGAACCTGAACCCACTAATTCGGCCATTAACAAAAAGTCTAGTGCAGGTGACAATCCCGACTGGAGGAAGCCCATTGTTGATTACTTGTGCAATCTGAGTGAAAGGGTGGACAGGGATGTTCGGCGTATGGCTTTCAAGTATACAATGAGAGATGATGGTCTTTATCGCCGAACCATCGATGATGTTCTTCTAAAGTGTTTGGATGAGGACCAGACAAGAGTTGCTATGGGAGAAGTACATGAAGGTATTTTTGGCACTCACCAGTCGGCTCCCAAGATGAAATGGTTATTGCGACGTGCTGGGTTTTATTGGCCGACTATGATTAATGATTGCTTCAGATATTATAAGGGGTGTGAAGCTTGTCAAAAGTTTGGTGATATTCAATTGGCTCCTGCTGCTATGTTACATCCTATTATCAAACCGTGGCCTTTCAGAGGTTGGGGTTTAGATTTCATTGGACAAATCCATCCGTCTTCCTCAAAAGGGCATCGGTTCGTATTGGTGGCAACTGATTATTTCACTAAGTGGTCTGAAGCAGTACCTCTCAAGAACATGACGCATACGGAGGTAATTCAATTCATAACCGAGCACATTATTCATAGATTCGGTATTCCTCAAACGTTAACTACAGATCATGGTTCATCTTTCATGTCACACCAAGTCAGAGAGTTTGCCGAATCTTATAACATAAAGTTGCTCAATTCCTCTCCATATTATGCCCAAGCTAATGGACAAGCTGAGTCTAGCAATAAAATTTTAATCAAGCTCATCAAGAAGAAGATTGAGGATAATCCAAGGAGATGGCATGACTTGTTGTCTAAGGCATTATGGACACATAGAATCTCAAGGCATGGTGCTACAAAAGTGACTCCATATGAGCTAGTATATGGTCAGGAGGCTGTTTTACCGGTGGAAGTAAATTTGAATGCTTTGAGAATAGCCAAACAAAATGATTTATCGGCAATAGACTTCTATAACTTGATGATGGACAACATTGATGAGGTTGCTGATAAACGTTTGGCTACTTTGAATGCCATAGAGAGAGATAAGTTGAGGGTGGCAAGGGCTTACAATAAGAAAGTCAAGTTGAAGAATTTTCAAGTTGGTGATCTCGTTTGGAAAGTGATTCTGCCGATTAGTTCAAGAGAGAGAAAATTCGGGAAGTGGTCTCCAAGTTGGGAAGGTCCTTATAGAATTGCAAGAGTTGTTCCCGGAAATTCATATTTGGTGGAATCAATACAAGGGGCATTGTTACCTCGAGCTCTCAATGGCAAATATTTGAAGAAGTACCACCCGAGTGTGTGGCAGGAAGCCTAAGTGGGCAATGGCCGATATACGATTATCGCCCTTAGCACAAACATGGCCGATACATAATTATCGCCCTGAGAAAAATAAATGGCCGATGGAGTGTTGATATCGTCCTTAGAACAAACACTATGCATATTATTTTTCGGCGTGCAAGCTTTGCCGAAAAACAGGGGGGCATGTGTTGACACCTGATTTTGGCAAGATACAGATTGCAATGAAGATGGTCTCGAGTGAATGAGTTTTCAGCATAAAAATATTCACGTCACCGAGTGGAACCACTTTGAGGTTTCGGTTATATTCATTCGACTTTATCTTACGGACCGAAACTATACTCCGAGTGGCATAGTTCAATGTTCCGAGTGGTTTTTTGCCAATCACGTCTTCAAGATGACCTCGGATGAAGGAGCACTCTTAAGGAATTGTCTTCGTCTCATTGAGGCAATCAATTTTGATATATAAATCATCTCAATCCGAGTTCATATGCAAAAGTTAGAGGCAATATACTGCAGACTGAACCTCAACGAAAATATGGCGCGAGGTGCCAGACACTTGTCTGATAGGTTGCGCGAGTAATTCGGCCATCAATACAGCCTTGAATCGAAAAACCTTCAACATGGAAAAGTTTCGTCTCGTCGAGCCGATCGATTTTCGTATATAATTCGTCTCAATCCGAGATCATATGAGGCCTGGAGAGACAAATCAAGATCGGGCTATGTTTTCAGTCGGAAATCCGAGTGAGAAGTCTACCATCTGAGAGAAAGTTTACGGTCGAGTGAAATTTTACGGTCGAGTGAAAGTTTGCTGACCGGATGAACGTATTATTATCCAAGTGGAAATATAGTCATCCGAGTGAAAATATGATCATCCGAGTGAAATTGTCGTCCAGGTGAAAATATTCCGAGTGAAAAGATTACCAGCGGGACGAAAACTTGCCGATTGAATAAGATAGTGCCTTCCGGGTGGAAATATAGTCATCCGAGTGAATAAGATAGTGCCTTCCGAGTGGAAATATAGTCATCCGAGTGGAAATATAGTCATCCGAGTGAAAGATTGTCTTCCGAGTGAAAAAGTCCAATCGGACGATCCGAGTGAAAGTATCTAATATCCGAGTGGATGAGCTCAAGTCCGAGTGAAATTGAACATGTGCTCGAAAGTTTATCAAAAGGACCTTGGATGAAGAAGTGTTCAATATAGAAGTTGTGCGTATCATCAAGACGGTAAACTTTGATTTTGGAGTCATCATCATCAGAGATAATATATAGCCTACAAATTCACTACGAGACTCGGATAATTCAGTCTAATGCAAGACCGAGTCCGACTGGAAGATAAAGATGACCTCGAAAAGTATTCAAGATGGCCTTATTTGAAAAAGTGATCAACATGAGAGTTGTTCGTATCGTCGAGGCGCACAAGTTTGATATTTGGGCCATCTCGATCGGAGATCATATGCAAGCCCGGCGGCCCGCGCAAGAAGGAAGACTGAGTTTGGGCCAGATTCAGACTGAATCCGAGTTGGAATAGAATTAGGACTCTAGGACGTGAATTGATGTAATTTTTCTTGTAAGGAAAGCCTAGATGAATCCTTTACTTTTACGGGAAGTCCAGCTGCCTCTTATATATGTTGGGGGTGACAGCCGATTGAACAACTCACAATCGAACAAATCAATATACTACTTTTTCATCTACGCTTTATCTCTCCACCGTTTTTCTCTCTCGTTCTTCGCTGTTCTTCGTGTTTGAGAGCTGCGAATCCCAAGGCTCTAGGGGCGAGCGAATCGACCTAGGGCAGCCCATAGCCGCCGCAATCCCTGACGGGGTCCCTCCTGGGTGCGCGGGGTTTCGGGTCTGCAAAAGCGCCCGTCGACTGTCTTGCGTATCACGCTGTCGGTCGGGTCTCCTTCGACGTGAGCTGCGGTGCATCACCCCCGGCGTCGAGGGTACACGTGACGTGTTCGTGTGTCAACAAGGTGGAGGAATCATTATTTTACTCGTAATAAGGAGGCACTTCCTTGCTGCCGTCATGGACCCAGCTGTCAGCCTCTCCACGTACAGTCCACGTCCGATGGAAGTCGTTCCTTGACCACGTTGACCACGCCGCGCTGAGAGCACCATGGCGGTGGACGACAGCGAGGCCTAGGAAGGGGACGACGGGGAGCCGGGGAAGACACGGCAGTGGAAGCCCGCGCGCGCGGAGAGGAGTACGAGGGTTCACTGGTTCGGTTGCGGTGTGAGGCTGCCGTCGCCGCAGGGCCTGGCCAGCGGTTGGAATAGTAGGGGGCGGTGAAGCCTCAACGGCAGGACAACCGGCCATGGGAGGCAGGAGCATGCGGCATGACCGGCGCTGCTTTGGGCGGCTGGAGCAAGAAGACCGGAGGTTGAAAAAGCACTATGGCCGTTGGATGGACATTGTATGGTCAATGGAGCTAGAATCGTTCATATTGACTAAGTTGACAAAGCCCTTCGTCCCCGTCAACTCAGTAGGCCCACAAGTCAGCCTCCCACCAAGGTCGGTCCCAGCTAGCCGGGGGAGTATTCATTTTTTTGTGCGTAATAAGGAGGCACTTCCGGTGGGTCCGAGCTGACAGCGGGGGGAACGTTTTTTTCGCGAAATACGGTGGCCCGTCCGGTGGGTCCCAGCAGTCAGGGGGAAATGATTTTTTTCGCAAAATACTGGTGGCCCGTCCGGTGGGTCCCTGCTGTTAGGTGGAGGAATAATTATTTTGCACGTAATAAGGAGGCACTTCCTAGCTGCGGCCGTGGACCCATCTGTCAGCCTCTCCACGTACAGTCCACGTCCGATGGAAGCCGTTCCTTGACCATGTTGACCACGCCACGCCGAGCGCACCAGGGCGGTGGATGATGGCGAGGCCTAGGAAGTGGACGAAACGGTGCCGGGGAAGACGCGGCAGTGGATGCCCACGTGTAGAGGAGTACGAGGGCACTGGTTCGCTGCAGTGTGAGGCTGCCGTCGCTGTAGAGTAACAGGGGGTGTGGGTGAGTAGAGGGATGGTCTGGCCAGCAGTGGGAGTAGTAGGGGCGGTGAGACCTCCGCCGCATCACAGCCGGCCATGGGAGGCAGGAGCACGAGGCACAACCGGCGCTGGTTTGGGTGGCTAGAGCAAGAAGACCAGAGGTTGAAGAAGCACTACGGCCGTTGTATGGACATCGTACGGTCACTGGAGGTAGAATCGTGCATTATTGACTAAGTTGACAAAGCCCTCCGTCCCCGTCAACTTAGTAGGCCCACAAGTCAGCCTGCCACTATACTGGGTCCGAGTTAACAGGGGGAGTATTCATTTTTTTGTGCGTAATAAGGAGGCACTTCCTTGCGTGTGAAGATATAGCTGGTGGGTCCGAGCTGTCAGCGGCGGTAACGATTTTTTCATGAAATACAGAGGCCCTTTCGGTGGGTCCTTGATGTCAGGTGGAGGAATCATTATTTTGCACGTAATAAGGAGGCATTTCCTTGCGTGCAGCCGTGGACCCAGATGTCGGCCTCTCCATGTACAGTGCACTTCAGATGCATGTCGGTCATTGACCACGTTGACCAGGCCGCGCTGAGAGCACCAGGGCGGTGGACGACGGCGAGGCCTAGGAAGGGAACGACACGGAGGCAGGGAAGACTCGGCAGTTGTTTCCCACGCGGAGGGGAGTACGACTGTACGAGGGTTTACTGGTTCGTCTGCCATCACCGGAGAATAACAGCAGGTGTGGGTGAGTAGAGGGATGGCTAGGCCAGCGATGGGAGTACGATGGGGTGGTGAGGCCTGCGCGGCAGCAGAGCCGGACGCAGGGAGGAGGGAGCAGGTAGTCCCGCCGGCGCCTGTTTGAGCGGCTGGAGCAGGAAGAGCAGAGATTGAAGAAGCACGACGGCTGTTGGATGGTGTCGGCGTTCTGGGAACGGGGGTCCCTAGACTAGCATGCCTGTGGCCTGCGGCGTGGCTCAAAAGGGGGCCTAGCACGGCCCATCTTCATCAACATAGACCCAAGACCCTCGCGAGGGGCCAAGCCTTGTGGGGCGGACGACACGGAGCTTCCTCAGGCAGGGCCTCATCAGGCTGGCTCGTGAGGAGGCGGAGAGATCAAGGCGGGGTACCTCACGAGGTGACCGTGACGCAAGCCATGACGACCAGAGGCGCCTGGCGGGCGCCAGCCATGCAGTGTCCTCCTTTCCTCTTTGGTGCAAAGGGAGCAAGCGCAGGCGAGAGCATCAAGCAAAGGCACCCGTTTCGGTGCAACGAGACCAAGACCAGTCCAACGGCAGGGAGGAAGTCATTGTGGAGCCCAAGCCAGCGTCACCACCAGAGCCTTTGGCAGGCGAGGACTAACTTTAGTCAGGATAAGTGTACCAGATGTTCCCCTTCAAAATGGCCAATTGTTGGTGCCCTTCCCGCTCAATATTTGGGAAGAGGCCCAGGGCCTTTGCCTATAAATAGGACTAGCCACCCCTAGGGTAGAGGGGCAATCAAGAAGGGAGAATCTAGAAGCCAAGAGAGAAACTAGCTAGGATCAGATCGAGTAGCATCACACACAAAGAGAGAGAGAGAGAGAGAGAGAAGGGCGACTGAACTCCTCCTAGCAGTTCATCCCCCAGCCAAGAACAGACCCTCGCGAGGCTGTTCTTCCTTGTATTGCTCATCATCATCATCCCAAGAGGCAATCCACCACACCATACACTGGAGTAGGGTATTACACCACAAAGGTGGCCCGAACCAGTATAAACCTTGTGTCTCTTGTGCTGTTCTTTCCATAGCTTAGATCTTAGCGAGGCGGAGGGGTGCAGGTAGGAAGAAGGCGAAATCTCCGCGTGCACCCCAGTGTTCGAACCTCAAGGGTCTGCCGGAACCCGAAATCCGACATTTGGCGCGCCAGGTAGGGGTGCGCCGGAATTCGTCTTCCACCACCCCGTTCTCCTCCGACCATCGCGTCCATGTCTGACGCTCGTCGGGCCCGCGCCGAGTGCCGGGCCGCTCTCGCTTCCTGCGTCACCCAAACGGCTCCTGTCAGCGGGTGTCCTTGTCGTTCCCCGTCACCTGCCGTCAATGCCGCCACCGGCCCAGCGGGGAACGAGCAGCAAGCATCGTCTCAGCATCCGTCCGTGCGGCAAGACGGCCGCACCGCTACTCCCTCTCTCACCCCAGCTGGTTCTTCGTCCCGCTTGCTCCATGCACCCATGGAGGCTCGAGCTGCGCTCATCGCGGCAAACGAGCTCCTACGCTACCGTCCCGTTCATGACGTCTACGAAGAATGGCTCGACCGCATCGCCGAGCTCGTCCGCGCCGCAGGGGGCTCTCCTGCGCCGTCCGTTCCGCTGCACCGCACCCCGCCCCGCGCGGGCGACGAAGTTCCGGGGGCGCCCCGGCCGCCTCCTCCTAAAGAAGGCGCCATGGCTCCAAGGCACGTGCCCCCTGGGCGGAACCCGCTCCGTCAGGTGCCAGCGCAGCAAGAGCAGAGCTGCCAAGAAGTCCCTCGCCCGCAAGAAGCTGCCCGGGCGCTCCCTGCTCCAGCACGTCGCGACCATGCTCCTGCTCCCGCACGTCAAGACCCTGCGCTGCTCCCAGCTGCAGCGCGTGGGGACATGCAAGACCAAGCTCTCCGTCACCCAAGGCCTCCCGTGGCCACAGCAGGCTGCCGTGCCTTCACCACCGAGCTACGCAGCGTCGCGTGGCCCGGCAAGTTCAAGCCAGACCCGCCTCCTCGTTACGACGGCACGGCCGACCCTGCGGAGTTCCTCCAGCTCTATGAGCTGGGCATCGAAGCTGCCAACGGAGACGAGAAGGTCATGGCGAACTGGTTTCCCATGGCGCTCAAGGACGGGGCCCGCACCTGGCTCCTGAACCTGGCTCCAGGCACGATCTCCTCCTAGGACGAGATGAGCACCCGCTTCATCGCCAACTTCCAAGGTACTCGCGACCGGCCACCCGCCGTGAGCGACATGCGCCGCATCAAGCAACAACCCGGAGAGACCCTGCAGAAGTACATCCAGCGCTTCAACAACGCACGCCTCAAGATTCCCAAGGTGACCGAGGAGGCCATCATCTCAGCCTTCTCCGACGGCGTGCGCGATGTCAAGATGAAGGAGGAGCTGGCGATGCATGAAGACTTGTGCACTTCCTTGGAGTTGTTCAACTTGGCAACCAAGTGCGCCAGGGCTGAGGAAGGGCGTCTCTCCCTCCTCGAGCTGCCTGCCGCGGACCCAGAAGAGAAGAAGCCCAAGGCCAAGGATGTGAAGAGCAAGGGGGCTGCCTTGTTCGCGGCAGAACCAGACACCAAGCGGGGCAGAGATCAGCCCGAATCTTCCAAGGGCAGTCGGTACTGTGTGTACCACGACCTCCACACCCACAACACCAACGAATGTCAAGAGCTCCGAGCCGTGCGAGAAGGAAGGATCGGCCGTCGCCCCGACCACGGTGACCGGGGCTATGGTCGAGGAGGAGGAAGGAACGCAGGACACTGGGAAGACCGCTGCCTGCGCCAAGGGTGGCGCGATCGACCTCGCGAGGATCGCTGGCAATACCCGCCTCACGAGGGAGACTGGAGGGATCAGCCTCGCGAGGATCGCCCGCAAGTCAACGCAGGCCTCCCTCCGCTGCCGCCGCAGCCAAGGAGAAACGAGGACCGCCATCAGGACGAGGGGGCTGGGGGCTTCCAGGAGCCGCGCGCGATCGCCTGCATCCTGGGCGGGGCTCAAGCCCCAGCCTCTCAACGCATCTTCAAGCAGTTCGCCCGCGAAGTGAATGCTGTCCTCCCCAAGCTCGAAGTCACGCGCCCTCTCAGGTGGTCGACGTGCGCCATCACGTTCAGCTCAGCAGATCAGCTCAAGTGTGCGGCCACAGCCGGAGTCCTCCCGATGCTTTGTTCCCCAATCATCAGCAACGTGGTGGTCACCAGGACCCTCATCGATGGCGGGGCAGGGCTCAACGTCCTGTCCGTGGAAACATTCAACAATCTCCAAGTGCCCTACAACCAGCTTCAGCCAACCAAGCCTTTCTCCGGAGTCACCGACGGCTCCATGGTCCCGATTGGGCAGGTCCGCCTCCCTGTCACCTTCGGGGCACGCGACAACTACCGCACCGAGCTCATCGACTTCGACGTCGCTCACATTCGCCTGTCGTACAACGCCATCCTTGGGTACCCAGCGCTGGCCAAGTTCATGGCCGTAACTCACCACGGCTACAACGTCCTCAAGATGCCAGGAAGTGGCGGAGTCATCACGGTGCCCTATGAAGAGAAGGACACGGTGTGTTCCCTGGAACGAGCCTTTCAGGCCGCATCACTGGAAGACCCGGATCGTGGAAGCAGGAGGCTTCCCGAGACCGTCCCCAAGAAGAAGAAGACATCGTTCGGCCCGGCCCCTTAGGAGGCAGGCCCCTCAGGGCCCGTGCCTGCCCAGGGGGAACCTCCCTCCATCGCATAGGAAAGCGCGCCCGGCGCCCTCCTCAGGCAGGGCTCTGGGCTCTCCCCTAGAGGGCCACCGACCTGGCTAAGGTCACGAGGGAGGCGCTTGGGCACCACATGGAGGCGTGTTTCGAAGCACGTTTCCCTCAAAAAGGAGTAAGGCAAGGAGGGCCAGACCCTTAGGAGTTTGTCAGCAAGGCCATTCAGGAGCTACAGGAGTCAAGAGTCATGAAAGGCGGCCGCCACCTACCAGCTGTGGCTCCCCATCCAGGCAAGGATGGTGGGCTGCGCGTCTGCATCGACATACCAGGGCTCAATCGAGTCGCCTCTCTGGAGCGCCTCTGGCCCTCGCGAGTGGGGCGCTGCGAAGGTTCACCCCACAGCTACGTTCGCATGCCTTACAGCTTGCCGAATGCGCCTGCCACGTACCAGCGCCTCATGAGGGGCATCATGGAGACTCAAGAGGCCAGGCGTTCCACAGCCCTGGCGGAGATGGAGATGGTCCGCGAGGAGCCACCAGCGCTTCCGGAGCCTCCCGAGGCCCCTGGGCCTGGGGGCTCGTGAGGATCGGCTTCCGCAGCCCACGGAGTCTGCTATGCCAACACTCCTTCGTCCTCAACATCATCAGGTGACATCTTTCAAGTTTTATTTCCAGCTAGGAGCGCCCCCTAGGGCTGCATTATTCCCAGGCCGCGTGGGTCCATCCCTGCGGCATGTATCCCTTTTATTTCATGTTGTTAGCTTACCTTGTTGGGGGCGCCCCACGGGCTGCATCATCCCCAAGTCGCTCGGGCCTGACCCAGTGATGTCCGCCTTCCCAGCATCTATTTGAATGAATCCACTCCTTCGCGGCTAATGTGTTTGACCTAGTTGCCCGCTCAACTGACGCCAACTGACGGAGCTGCTCCCAAACGGCATGACGCTTGAGCATGGGTCCGTCCCTGCAACGCCGACAAACCTGAATGGCTGAGCTCTGGCCGCGGCAGCCCCGCATGACACCACCTCGTCCAGCCTTCAGTGCCTCATCGCCCCTCGGAAGCAACCAATGGCTGACTGTCAATTGTCATGGCAACCCCTCGTTCTTTCTATGATGGGTCTACAGGATCTCCTAAAGGAGCTGCGTCAGGCAAGGCCCTTGCAGTGTCTCCTTCACTCTCATCCGTGCGAACCGCTTGCACGTTAAAGGGGGGTGCCTGAGCATCGCGACTCAGGGCTCCTATTGGCTCTCCATCCCTCACCCTCTGGCCTTGTCCACGGCATCGCGACCTGGCATACCAGCGACGGCTGAGACTCGCTCGAGGGCCGGGACCCGAGGACATAGAGAAGAAAGGGGAGCAAAGGCGAGAGGGGAGGGACACGCGAGGACCTCGCCGAGCAACCTCATGCCTGCCGATGCACGGACCCGGCGACACACCAGAGAGCGGTCCCTGATTCTCGAGATAAGTCACCACCCGGAAGCACCAACTACCGTGTCACCATCCCCGCACCTAATGCAATCCTGTGTTAGCGACGCCGCTCTCCTTTCTCACCGAACGACGGCTGCTTGAGCGCCAAAGGGGATCTCCTGAGCATCGCGACTCAGGGGCTCTTACTGGACCCCGGGTCGCTCACCTCCCGGCCTTGACCACGGCATCGCGACCTGGCATACCAGCGACGGCTGAAGCCGCCTTGGGACTGGGACCTGTCGGCGCAGAGCACCAAGCCCTCGTGAGGTTTGAAAGGGAGAACTGAGCTAAGACGGAATGAGCAACTCGCACAATTCTACAACAAGGGTTATATTAACAAACAGGATCACAGGCACCTTACAAGCCCCCACGGGACACGTCTTTGATTCCTTGCAGGGAACAGATCCTAAAAGGACGCTAACTACATGCGCCCCTGCAAAAGACGCCATCGTCAACAGCGGGCCATCAAGCACCGGCACCAACCCCGTCCAGATCAGAGTCGGTGACAGCCTGACGAGCCCGCCCTGCTCCAGGAGCGGCGCCGGCTCGGGGGCTCGTAGCTATCGTCGCTCGTCTCCGGAGTCGTGAAGAGCTCGCCGGAGTTGCTGGACCCTCCGCCGCCTCCGCCGCCTGAGCAGCCGCCAAGGGAGCGGTCGGCGGGCCCAGTCCTCGCCGTAGCAGGGTCCCAACCACCTCTCCCGGGGCAGCACTCCAGCCGGCGCCCGTTCGCATCGAAGACCTTGAAGAACATCACCGAAGCACCATCGTACTCCAAGTGGATCGCGAAGGCGCCTCTTGTCCTGCAAACCAAGGCGATTTCGCTCCAGCCTCGAGTCATGAAGACCTCGCCCGGGGCAACGACCGCGACCTCTGCCTCGGTCGCGAGGGTGCTGCAGCCAAAGGTCCAGGAGTTCTCCCTGCGGGATGATGGAGGCGAAGAAGGGAGGAAAGCGAATCCAAGACTGAGGAGGCATGGCGGCGTGGAGCACGAACTCTCGAGAGGAGCACTCGGTGTGGACCCCAGGGGGGACAACCCACACCTTCGTGACCCGTCGGCGCCGACGGCGGCGCCGCCCGTGGCAATCGGCATAGACTCCTTCAGAGCCCTCGATGTGGGCGTACAAGGGAAGCGGGAACCCCGGCGGTGGCCGCTCGCACCAGGGCCTCGACACCACCTGATGGGCCCCCTTGTCCCGGCCGCGGAGGGCGAGCCGTTTCTTCGACGGGAGCGGGTCTGGTTCCTCTCGGGGAGCCTTTCCCTTCTCTGCCGCCGAGAACCGGCGGATCGGAGCCATCGCAGCAAGACGGAGCAAGGACCGGGAAGAAGGAGAAGCAAGAAGGGATGGACTGGAAGGGCGCGCACCATTCCGTACTTATGGCCGGCGAAGGCCAACCGCCGACCTCCACGATCGCAGGTAATCATGACCCGCTTTGCATGCAGGGACTTGTCCAATCTGTGCAGTTGCCGAGGCGCCGTGGGGAAGTGGAGACGCCCACGTCCAATCAACCGCCAGGTGGCGCCCAAGGCCACAGGCTGTTAGGGCCCGCGGCGCTTCGCTCTTGCCCTTTCTCCTCCCTGCACGGCCAAGTCCGGGCACGCCTTGGGCCCGGGGGCTACTGTCGGTGTTCTGGGAACGGGGGTCCCCAGACTTGCCTGCCTGCGGCCTGCGGCATGGCTCAAAAGGGGGCCCAGCACGACCCATCTTCATCAACACAGACCCAAGACCCTCGCGAGGGGCCAAGCCTCGTGGGGCGGACGACATGGAGCTTCCTCAGGCACGGCCTCATCAAGCTGGTTCGCGAGGAGGCGGAGAGATCAAGGCGGGGTACCTCACGAGGTGCCCGGGACGCAAGCCATGACGACCAAAGGCGCCAGGCGGGCGCCAGCCGCGCAGTGTCCTCCTTTCCTCTTTGGTGCAAAGGGAGCAAGCACAGGCGAGAGCATCAAGCAAAGGCACCCGTTTCGGTGCAACGAGACCAAGACCAGTCTAACGGCAGGGAGGAAGTCATTGTGGAGCCCAAGCCAGCGTCACCACCAGAGCCTTTGGCAGGCGAGGACCAACTTTAGTCAGGATAAGTGTACCAGATGTTCCCCTTCAAAATGGCCAATTGTTGGCGCACTTCCCGCTCAATATTTGGGAAGAGGCCCAGGGCCTTTTCCTATAAATAGGACTAGCCACCCCCAGGGTAGAGGGGCAATCAAGAAGGGAGAATCTAGAAGCCAAGAGAGAAACTAGCTAGGATCGGATCGAGTAGCATCACACAGGGAGAGAGAGAGAGAGAGAAGGGCGACTGAACTCCTCCTAGCAGTTCATCCCCCCAGCCAAGAACAGACTCTCACGAGGTTGTTCTTCCTTTTATTGCTCATCATCATCAGCCCAAGAGGCAATCCACCACACCACACACTGGAGTAGGGTATTACACCACAACGGTGGCCCGAACCAGTATAAACCCTGTGTCTCTTGTGTTGTTCTTTCCATAGCTTAGATCTTAGCGAGGCGGAGGGGTGCAGGTAGGAAGAAGGCGAAATCTCCGCACGCACCCCAGTGTTCGAACTTCAAGGGTCTGCCGGAACCCGAAATCCGACAGATGGACATCCAACAGTCACTGCTTGTGCGTCAACCTTTTTTTAGGAAAGCCTCAAATCTGTGGAAAACAACATACAACCCATCTGCATTATTTCTAATAATTTTCAGCCCATCTGCTAATTCTTAAGGTTTTTTGGAGCCCATATTCTTTTTGTTAGCATTACAGCACAAACTGTGGCCACGGTTAAAAAATTATAGGAAATTTTGCATATTTCGGTGTGGTCCGAATTGTTTTTAATCCCGAAATTTCGACTCACATTCAAACTGATTTTAAAAATAAATGTATATCAATATAAAATCCAACAAATTCTCCACGCATAAAAATTAATGTAATTTAAAATCTTGAAATGAAAAAAAAGATATTTGAAACAAATTGCCGGTTTGATGTGTTTTGAAAATGTACAACCCATTTCTCATTACTGATGGGCCATTTTCTCGGCCAGCCAAATGAAAGCTCTCCTTGTCTTGAAAGATTTGCAGCCCAACAGGCCTGACAAAGCGACTTACTTGGCAAATCACAAAAAAACTGGGCTGTGGCTGTGGACCCAGCTGTCAGCCTCTCCACGTACAGTACTCTTCCGATGGAAGTCATTCCTTGACCATGTTGACCAAGCCGCACGGAGAGCACCACGGCGGTGGACGACGGCGAGGCCTAGGAAGGGACGACACGGAGCCGGGGAAGACGCGACAGTGGAAGCCCGCGCGGAGAGGAGTACGAGGGTTCACTGGTTCGGCTGCGGTGTGAGGCTGCCGTCGCTGCAGGGCCTGGCCAGCGGTGGGAATAGTAGGGGGCGGTGAGGCCTCCACGGCAGCACAGCCGGCCACGGGAGGCAGGAGCATGCGGCACGATCGGCGCTTCTTTGGGCGGCTGGAGCAACAAGACCAGAGGTTGAAGAAGCACTATGCCCGTTGGATGGACATCGTACGGTCACTGGAGCTAGAATCGTTAGTATTGACTAAGTTGACAAAGCCCTCTGTCCCCGTCAACTTTGTTGGCCCACAAGTCATCCTCCCACTATGGTGGGTCCCAGCTAGTAGGGGCGTATTCATTTTTTTGTGTGTAATAAGGAGGCACTTCCTTGCATGCGAAGATATAGCTGGTGGGTTCGACATGTCAGCGGGGGGAACGTTTTTTTCGTGAAATATAGAGGCCCTTCCGGTGGGTCCCAGCTGTCAGGTCCTCGCAAAAAAGGGAAAGAAAATCAAAGACTTGGGAAGGCGTACAGAACAAGCTAGTGTACCAGTAAAGAGACATTGCCGAGTTTTAGAAAAAAGAAAGACGTGCTCCTGTAGCTGGTTCGAATCCAAACCTAGACTGTGACTATATATGGTGCTATGCTACTCTGCAAGTAATGAAATTGACATATCCAACGTTCGCTTCTTCTCTTATCTACTTACTCTGCCTAGCATTAGAAGCTCTGGCCGCAGCAACCATGTCCGCTGGCTGCTCGTCCACCTGCTCTTCAGCAGGCAACAACCAGATATGCGCAAGTCGCAACCCGTACCATCGCCTGTGGGTCTCATCACACCCTCACCGGCACACGCACCGCGGCCGATTGCTCATCGCAACCCATTGCCGTTGGTGTGGTGCCACTGCTGCAAATCATGCAGAGTCATCCATCGCGTCTCAACCACAATCCGCAACCCTGGCCGAGTCTTCTACAAATGCCCGAATCATGGGGTAATAATATGTTTAAGTGTTGTTCTGCTGCTTTCAGTTGCTGATCTTTTTAATAGTTTGGTTGATGATCTACCAATTTGATTCGTGCAGGAAAGGGAAGATTCATGTGATTTGTATTTCTGGGAAGTTGCTGATGTGGGGGAATGCAACTACGCTGATTATTTGGTTAGCCGAGGAATCCTAATACCAGCAGGTTGGGGTGTTGGACAAGTAACTGAAGGAACGGTAGAAGAGGAAGATGTAGAGCAGAAGGTTAAAGATGCAGTTCCTCTGATCATGGCCAAGCAACAGCTACTGAACGGCCTTGACATCAATGAGGAGATGAAAGAGCTTGTGAAGATAATGGGCAAAATCGATGTGCTCTGTAGGATGATTGTCTCTTTATTTGCAGTGTATGTAGCACTCGTGATGTATTCAGTGGCTACGACATGAGCACTTTGCTGAAACTAGTAATGAATGAAACCTGTGTAGCAGGCTGGGCTTAGTGTTTTGAATATCTAATGATTTCTATTAACAGAAATCAGGGGGTATCCCCTTTTGCTCATATAAATAAATAAATAGCAGAGGCCCTGTCGGGTCAGCTTTGTTCTCATTCGAAGACGTCGAGCAAATTGCAATCCAACAGCAAACTATGTCATCAAATTCAAGTTTCACAGCCAAATATGAGTATAACTAAACAACAATGTCATCATGTTTTAATTGTCCTACAATCACCAAACACAAATCAGCATACATAACAAGTGATGTTCTCACAGCAAAATACTAAACAACATGTTCATCAGGTTTTAGTTGTCATAGCAAACACAATTTCACATAGTAGATAAAAAACGTCTTCTGACAGACAAATACGACAAAAGCAATGTAATCATCATCCGCAGCAGTAGCGTCAACATCTTCGCCATGTGTATCAGTCTGAATCATAATTCCCCATGGTGTCATCTTCTTCTTCGTCCTCAATGTCCTCGAACGTTGACTTCTTCTTGATCAACTCTTGTATGTCCACAGCACGACAGGCAATCTTTTCGCCGGCATCATTGACGTGATGGTTCTCAAAGATATTAGGAACATCTGTGTTATCTTGTACATCAGGAGCAGTGTAAGCATCATCTTGTTGTGCAACTTCATTAAACAAATTCCTCTGCTCAAACCTTTGCAATACTCTCCAGTCATCGCTACGTGCAAATGTGTCTTCCAAGAAAAATATCTGTGTTGCTTGATTTGCCAAAATAAAATGCTCGTTGGTCTGGTACGCCGCCTTGAAATTGATGGATTTGAAATAATCATTAGCTCTGGGTTTTGCGATCCTGGAAAACAGGTTATACCAATGACAGCACAACAGAACCACACATCGATGATCCTCGAAACTGGAGATATACTGCAACTGAACAATGTCTGTTATGTTAGCATACAATTCAGTTGTCTCTTTGTCATATGTATCCGTGCTCATGATGGCACTGTTTTGTGTCTTCCCGCCTTCGTCTCATGCAAGGGTGTTGTAGCGCACATCTCCAACAACGCAAGATTCATAATGTCTTACCCGAGTATCAGGACCCATTGCTAGTGAGTAAAGGGCATCATCAACTGCCTGCCCATCCTCCTGCATCTTCTTAACCTATGGTTAGAAAATAGACAAGCTGATCATCTTATGTACTCAATATATTAAAAAAACCGACAGTGCACTTCAAAAGCTTACATGGTTCTTGAACCATTTCGCAAATACTGTCATAACTAGTTTGTCAATGTTTCTTGGATTTTGCGGTAGTAACTCCTCTTTGTAGATGTTGCACAACATAGTGATCGCGTCAAACATCTAAATATATAAGAATGTGCTGCAAGTTTGGTAGATTACGATGTATAAGCTGCAGTACTACACTTACTTGATATAAGGTAGTATCTCAGGACAGTTATTCAACACATACCAAACCATTTTGTCCAAATCTTTAGGTTTGTCCTCTTGTCGACTCTTCCCTGTAACTTGAACAGAATAATCAAAAACATTGAGCCCGGTATTGTCTTCACCCACCTCTTTGCTAAGCTGATCAGCTGTTTCAATGTATTTTGAGTAGAATGTCAACGCTTCTGTAGCAATGTAGGCCTCTGCAATGGAACCCTCGGGTCTAGCTCTGTTCCCCACATAGCCCTTGAAAGTGCCTAGCCGCCTTTCAATAGGGTACATCCAGCCATACTGTACTGGACCTCTTAGTAGTGCCTCATCAGGTAGATGAACAGCCAAATGCACCATCACATCAAAGAAGGCTGGAGGATATATCTTCTCAAGGTCGCATAGGATAGTTGGTATCTTGTCTCTAAGATGCTCCAAAGCATCTATCCTGATATTCCTACTGCAGAGTTCCCTGAAGAATTGTCCCAACTCTGCAACTGCTCTGTATGAGTCAGGGCGGCCCAATCCTCTAAGGATAACAGGTAAAACCCTTTGAAGTAGGACGTGGCAGTCATGAGTTTTCAACCCTTGTACCATGTTTCCATCTGCACTGACTCTCCTTTCAGGGTCGGAAGCAAATCCATGTGGGAATCTCACACATGACAGGAACTCGCAGAATTCTTTTCTTTTTACCTTGTCCAAGACGTACACAGCTGGTGCCATATCCCGTGGTTTACCTTCATCTTGCACCTGCAAATCCTGTCTGATACCCAGGTGTGTCAAATCAATCCTAGATTTTAAGGTATCTTTCTTCTTACCTTAAATATTAAGAAGTGTGCCGATAATGCTGTCACATATATTTTTCTCGATGTGCATCACATCAAGATTATGCCGCAGATCCAAATCTTTCCAATACTCCAAGTCCCACAAAGTGGACCTGCGGGTAAACAATAATCTCTCTGCCCTGCCACGCTTCCTTTTCCCGCTACCATTATCAGGATTGTTTCCTGGTGTAATATGCCTGACCTTCTCTAATTCCACTAGCAACTCATCGGTGGTGAGCCTCTTTGGTGCATCACGGTTTTCATGCTTTGCATTGAACACATGTCTTCGGTATTTTCTAGGAAGCGGCTTGTCCTTGGCAAGGAAACGGCAGTGTCCAATGTAACAGATCTTGCTAAGTATTTCGTATGACAGCAAATTCCTGTCACAGCGAACACATGCATTGTAACCATGTGTCGTTCGTCCTGACATAGTGCCCAAATCCGGATAAACATGGATGCACCAAATTATAACAGCACGCAGAAAGAAATTAGCTGGTGGGCTGCTATATAGGTCTCGAGTGAGAACACCCTTCCATAGCTGTTGAAGTTCCTCCACAAGAGGCTCCATGAACAAATCAAAATCCTTTCCAGGACTTTTTGGACCTGGAATGAGCAAGGCCATCATGTAGTTTGATTCTTTGGTGTAGACATTTGGAGGCATGTTGTAAGGGATAACAAGCACTGGCCACATGCTATATGTGGCGCTCTGGTGGCCAAATGGGTTAAATCCATCTGAAGCTAAGCCAAGTCTAATGTTTCTCGGGTCAGTAGCAAACTCTTTGTGTTTATCATTGAAGCTTTTCCACTCACTACCATGAGATGGATGGCTCATTACATTTTGATCTCTGTACTCCTGGTTCCTAGAATGCCATAGTACATGCTCTCTTGTTTCAACATCGCCATCTTTCCATCTTGATGATTTGCATTTCGGGCATTCACTTAAGTTGGCATAATCCTTCCGGAACAGAACACAATTATTCTTACAAACATGGATCATATCATATCCAATTCCAACTGCACGAAGGAAATTCTTCATTTTACTGTAGGTGTGTGCAGCTCAGACGCATATGGGAAAGATTCGCGGAAAGCAGCCAACATCGCATCGAATGATTTGTTGGTCATCCGCTCAGATGTCTTCACCTGAAGAAAGGTGACCATAGCTGAGAATACTGACAGCTTATTTCCTGGGGTGACAGCAACGTTGCATTGTTCCAACATGCGGGCCCACCGTTTTTTCTTCTGCAGGTGAAAGTTCACGGAATGCACGAGCATTTCGTAGCATTGTTTCAATGTTGGTCAAACTCACTGGCTCCGCCACCACCACCTCCTCCTCCTCTTCCACCTGAGCATTAGGCAGATCAAGATGGTGATCTGCTGCTTCCACGTAGTCAATAACATTAACGTTCACAGCTTCAGCATGATGAACCCACCTAGTATATGTGACCGACATCCCATACAAGTGTAGATGATTTTGCACAGTTGACTGGGGTCTTGTAACTGAATTCATACAACTGCTACACGGGCAGAGCACATCTGATTTCGGACCACCGTACTCAGCTCTGATAAAGTTCATGAAGTTTTTAACCCCCTCGACATATGCAGCGGAGAATCTTCGAGTAGAAGTTATCCAAGTCATGTCCATCTATTATACATACAAATTAGTTCTTCTACTAGATATTACAGGAAAAACATATATGCTTTTTTATGAAGTCTAGAAGAAATACCTAGGTCGATGTCTAAAGCTATGGCAAGATATTTGGACAAGCAGATCTAAGTAACGAAATATATGTAAAGCTAATTCAGCAAACAGATTTGAGTGCCAAATTATGGCAGGCTGTTTCAGCAGTCAATGAGGCCGAGCACACAGCCATCGAACTATTGAAGGCCATCGTAGCAACAAAGATCGAGTAGAAAATGGTGTAGAGCTATTTCACCTAACAGATTGGCTACTAGACCATGGCAATCTACGTCACAATAAATATATGGTAGGATATTTTAGCAACTAATCAGCCTTGGCATGCCATCTCAGCTAAGTAGATTGAGTGCAGAACAGGGCAAGGAAGCTTCTTAAGCAGAGCATATTGACAGTAAACTACTTCGGCAAACAGTGAGATTAACAATGTCTATCAGCTAACATTTAGCGCTACACCGACATGAACGGGGCCTCAGTCTAGAATGCACGTACCATGGGAGAAGCTGACCGCCGTGCGTCTCCACACGAACGTCGCCAGCGGTGGCGGCGCTAACCGTCGTGCGCCTCCACAAGAATGTAGCCAGAGGTGGCGGCGCGGCTAGAGGATGACAGTCTACGAGAGCGTACTGTGGGACTGAGAGGATCGCCGAACCGCGGCGCCGACGTATCGGTGCGGCGGGGAGGGCAGCTTTGGCGGAGCGAATGGAGTGGAGGGGGACAGGGGGGAGGGGGGTTTGGGGAATATTCTTGGCTAGTTGGCCGAAGGGAGGTTGAATCGGATTTGGGGGGAATTTTTGGGTGTGTGTGGGGGGGAAGGATTTTCGCGCGGTGGGCGGGGGGAGTTTGGCGCATGGTCGGTTTCTCCAAGTGCAGTCCCACGTGTCAGTGAAGAGGCAAGCCGAAGCGCATTCCGTTTGCATGAGCCGTGTGCAGGACCGAACATGTGTGGGGTGCAATGCGACCACGACATGAGTGATATGAGTGTACCACATTTTTTCCTTTTAAACTAGGTGCTTCGCCCCCACAAAAAAATCTGTTGCTTCACGCGATCCCTCAATACTACTACTAGTAATCCGGTAATCCCGACTAAAACGGCGCGACCGGGTCTTTTCCCGCGCGATATGCTGGGAGGTTGGCTTAGTTGGGTTTTTTAGGATGAGTAATGCTACACCTACGTAATCCCAGTTACGTAATTAACATAATGTGAAACATGTGAGCTGTTGATTGTAGATTGGGGGGAGGGAGGGGCCCACCACCATGAAAATCAGGGGAGGAGAGAGAGAGGCAATTTACGTTAACCCTTTCGTAGGTTCCCGTAGATGTAGAAAGATGTGTCCGATCCTGCAATATAGGCCGTCCGATCTATATCTAACGGATAGGAAGGAAACTATGACAATTTACCCACACTCCTCTCCACATTTGCAGATAAGGCTTTCCCTTGTTCATCCTTTTCTCCCACAAGATCTTGATCTTCCGTGCAATGCATGGGCATCTTGCTAGTACTCCTACAATATGTATATTATTGTGAAAGTTCATATACACCGGCCGAGATTAATGCAAACACGGCAGATTTTCATTACATTTCGAACTTTTATAGGACAAAATAATAAAAGAAACCCGACCCTAAACCTATTCTACGGTGGCGACTGACGTCCTCCATCTATGATATCCATGTACGGGGGCGGGGTTCAAGACCCGTGAAGTGAATGTGCGGTCTCCGGCGAGGAAAAGTAGAACACAGGAGACGGACCGGCCAGTTGGCACACCATGCCCTGCCGCCTCCTATGCCCTACTCATCCTCAGAGGAGTCCCTGACCTCGGCGGTGTCGGACGTTGGACGGCGGCAAGTAGGATGCGTGGCTGACGGTGCTCCCATCGTCGTCCGCCAGCGTGGCCACCGCTTGTGCGGCGACTTCAGCGAGGGCGGCGACCTCGAGCTCCATCCCCGAAGACAAGCTCTCCCGCAGAGCATTCACGCTTGCAGTCATGGCGGATGTGGTTCCAGGTAGGAGGACGATGCACTATGTTGTGGAGGTTAGCTGGGCGTTGTCGCTTTAAGTAGCGCATTCCGGTGAGGCCAAGCGTCCGGGTGCGTCATTAAGTCGCCGGAGTTGTTCCTCGGGCACCTAGCCTCTTAATGACAACATACGAACGGACAACATGAATGCGGGCAGCTGGCGCCGGCTGGGAACGCACTGTGCGACGGCGCGAGGGATGAGGGTTTTGGTGTGCCAGGGTAGTCAGCTGCGGTTGTGGTAATGTTGGAGATGCCCTTTGCTCACATCCGATCCCCGCATGTCATTGAAAAAGCAAGACGACTCGGCATGGTCTCAGGTCCAGAGGATGCAGTTGGCCATGCTACACCACTCCACGGACGCGTCACGGCGCCCCGTGCATCCTCGACGAGCCGGGTGTTGGGGTATGTTTGGATTGTGGCCAAAGTGCACCTTGCCAAAATTTTGGTCATGACCAAAAGATTGGTCTTTGTTTGGATGGTTGCCATTTTTTGGCATGCCAATGAACTCTAGCCAACTCTAGTTCATTTTTCTTGCCAATGTCGGCCAAATCATGGGCAACCAATACCTCAACCAAAATTTTGGTCATGACCCAAAGATTGGTCTTTGTTTGGATGGTTGCCATTTCTTTGGCATGCCAATGAACTCTAGCCAACTCAAGTTCATTTTTCTTGCCAATGTCGGCCAAATCATGGGCAACCAATACATCAACCAAAATATTGGCTACCCAATGCTTTGATGGGGCAACCTTAGGCACAAACCAAACATACCGTTGGTCGTGCCACAACACTAACACCACCCTCGGCAAACTGAAACCGACCGTGTCTAGCAACGATATGAGCGTGTCGCTCACCACGGTCGCTGTGTCCAGAGGCGGTGCTGGAGCTGCGCCCCGTTGTTGGCCCCAACGACCCACATGAACAGTTGTCGGTGGCGAGGAGGTTGTGGGCCAGCTCCTCCATTGGACTAGTCTGCGCTATGTCGTCCCGACGGGTGTGCCCCACATGTCTGTTTTCCTGTTTTCCGGCCATATTCGAGCGTCAGTGCTCCGCGTTGCACATTAGGCCTTTCACTATGTAGGCCAAGTGAGACAACTTATTGTTTATTTGAGCCGTTTAAGTATAACCATGTGGCGTTTGCTTATTTATCATTCCTCTCCAACCCTCTTCTCCATCGATCATGTCGCCCTCCACTCGAGTCCATCCTCCCACATGCCTCATTTGAACATTCCGCCGAGTATCATTCGCATGTACCCACCCTAGTCCTCTTTCAATAGATCTCCGGACCCCGAGATGAAATCGAGAGGGAACGAGTTGGGGCACGTGATACCAAAGGCGGATTCAAAATTTTGAACCGGTGATCATAGCATCCGCAAATCATATATAAAGGGTATTCAATGTTCGTTTCGTTTTTGAACGTACAATATACTCCCTCCTACCCTTTCTACTCCCTCCTTCCATCTATATTAGGCCTAATGCATTTTTCAAGACCGCCTTTGACTATTGACAAGATTAATAGTACATGACATGTATAATGCGAAAATTATATCATTGGAAGCTCCTTTCACATACGAATTTGATGGTATGCTTTATTTAAGTTGCATGTCATATATTATTGCTCTACCTTTTGATCAAAGTTAGCCTCGAAAACGCATCAGGCCCTATACAGATGGAAGGAGGGAGTAGTTTACATATAAGTTTATGTGTAGTCAAAGTATATCTACTTTGATAAAAAAGGTATCAACATTCAACAACGCCCAATCAATATTGTTAGATTCCTACGTACTCCTAGATTTGTACTCGAGATGGTTTCCAATTTGACTATTGAAAAGATTAATAGTACATGAGATGTATAATGTGAAAATTATATCATTGGAAACTCCTTTCACATACGAATTTGACCGTATGCTTTGTGTAAGTTGCATGTCATATATTATTACTCTAACATTTGGTCAAAGTTAGCCTCGAAAAACGCATTAGACCCTGTATGCTTTGTGTAAGTTGCATGTCATATATTATTACTCTAACATTTGTGTAAGTTGCATGTCATATATTATTACTCTAACATTTGGTCAAAGTAGTATAGTGGAAGTGGATCCTCTGACGTAGGTATCCCTGCCTTACCCTCCCTTTCGGTCACTTACTGGCGGACCCCATGCTTGCTAGGCCCTGCATGTCAGTTACTTAATGGGTTCGGCCACGTCAGGGGATCCTCATCTGTAGTAATACTCCCTTTGTTTTTATTTACTCCGCATAAAACGGAGGGAGTGGTGGTATAATAAACGACGCGGGAGGGGGAGGGGGAGGGACGTTGGTTTGCTCTCAACTGCGGTCCCACAAGCAAGCGAAAACACAAGACGAAGCGCGTTCCATTCGGTGGGCGACGTGGAGGGTCCAGCGTGCCGGGCTGCAATGCGAACGCGACAAGAGCGATGTACAGTCAAAACCAATGGACCGGTCATCACCGGAACCACTATTCACACCAGAACCTTCGCTGCTCGGCCTACGCCAGCCACTGCCCTAAAACCACACCAAATCTCTAGCCCATTCCCCCACCTTTCGATCCCCTAGCCCGCATCAAGCGTCCCCTAGTTCGCCGGAAAGCCATGGTGCACCGCAAGATCACTTACTACAAGATGCTGACGTCGGAGCGCCGCGCAGAAATTGCGATGGCGGTCGGCGCCACAGACCTCCATTCCCAGGCTCGCTTTGCGGCGGGCCAATCCCCGAGTTCTCTGGAGCCAAGCTACGAGGAGGAGGAAGCCGATCCAATGTTCATGGCGGAGGTCGCGGCGCAGAAGGCCCCCGATGGGTATGAGACGATGGACGTCGACTTCGTGCCGGCGTCCGAGTCCCGCATGGTTCAGGCGGACCAGCGGTTCAACATGGCGATTCTAAAGGAGGACCGGGAGGCAGAGGCTCAACTCGACGCGGCTGCCATCAAGGCTCTCCTGCAGGCGGAATCGGATGTCGTGGATGTGAACCGGGCGGTGATGAAGCTATGTACCTAGGGTAGGATCATGGACCTGTCCTAATTGCCCTACCCAAGGACATCTCTAGAAGAAACCACCTTTCAATCGACTTGGAGGTGTTCCACTCGACAGACTCGAAGATGCTCGACCAAGAAGCAATCACTCGACCAAGATCCAACCACTCGACGGCCAAGAGACCTGAAGTCACTCCGCACGCTAACGGTCGGTCATTAAGTAGCTTTTATGGTCATCATAACACTTTATTACTAGCGTTACCAGTAACGCCCTGCTTTAATGTACATTGAACCCTTTGTAACATGGGCTGGTCGGGGTCCTGGCGCACTCTATATAAGCCACCCCCTCCTTCGAGACTAGGGTTCGCACCTCTGTAACCCATATTCATATAATCCAATCGACCGCCTCCGGGCTCCGAGACGTAGGGCTATTACTTCCTCCGAGAAGGGCCTGAACTCGTAAACCTTGTGTGCTCACAACTTCTCCACAGCTAAGATCTTGCCTCTCCGTACTTACCCCCCTACACTACTGTCAGACTTAGAACCACGACAGTTGGCTCCCACCGTGGGGCAGGTGTTTTAGCGTTTGTTGGAGAAGCTGCGACTTTTTTCCGACCCGAATCATCATGGTTTTCGGCGGAGTTTCGGTGGAGGGCCGTGATATCCGTCTCGGCGCGCTCACGTTCATCGTCGACGACTCTGCTTGGCTCCAGGAGGCTCCGCTCGACGTGGACGCAGTCTCTGCTTGCGGGGCAACGCACTTTAGCGCGTGCGTCCGCGACGTTCTCCTGCGGCAACCGTCGACCCCTTATCGGTCGGCTCCTGTGTTGTCCTCACTCCCCGTTTCTCGCCGGTGCAAGCGTTCTGGTCGGTCGAGACTTCAGCGATGGGTGAGGCACGTGGTGGCGCGTCAGTCGACCACCCCCCAGGTCGCGGCGATCGAGCCCGACGAATCCCTCTACGGCCTGTTCGACCTGTCGACTGGCTCCGCAGAGACCGCATCCGAGTGCGACAGCAGCGATCCGGCGGCGGAGGTTTTGATGGTCGATGGACCGCCCAGCCCTCCCGGTTTTCCCTGTACCGACGGAGGCGCGGGTGGAGGCGACCCGTCGCGTCTCCATGAGGAGTATCTTCCAGAGCCTCTCAGATCGCTGCAGAGAGAAGAACTTCACCGCCGGAACATGGATGCACTGCACACTCCTATCGTTGGAGAGACCCCCGAGGCTCGTGCCTTGGAGGATGCGCGCCTGGCAAACTTGGCCGAGCGCACTCAACTGGAGAACCTCCGGCGAGCACTCGACGAGCGTGTGCGACAACGGATTCCCGAATCCAGTCGACGTCAGCTTTTCCCGCCCCCGCAGGTATATCGAACTCCGGTTCAGAATTTAGCAACTGCGGCCCATATAGCGGAGTCGATTCAACCTTCCCAGTCGGAGGCTGGCAGAGGCTTGCTGCAGATCAGAGCGTTACTCCGGGCAGCAGGAGATCAGAATTCCGCTGTTTCTCAGTCGCGGAACAAGATTCACAGCAGATCCGTTGCCGCGGACATAGTCCAGTCAGCTCACAGCCCAAGATCGCCCCCGAGGCATGAGGGACATGGAGACCGGCGTGACCAGTATGGGAACCACGAGCAGTATGATCACCGAGTCGATCATGACGGTCGACGTCGAGTGCCCACGCCTCCCCCGAGGAGCAGGTCGTATGTGCCTCGCCAGCAGGATGACAGGCGCCCTCATAGTGGTGGGTGAAGGATTCCAATCGACCCCAGAGGGCCAGGCTTTGACGCGAGATCCATTCTCGTCCAGGGTTTGGTCGACAGGAACAGGGCTCACCGAGAAGGTCACGACAGAGATGCACCTACCAGCAGCAGAGTACATGTTTCGGGGCCAGAATGCTTTAGTAGAGCCATCAAGGCCGTTGTGATTCCTCCCAACTTCAGGTTGGCGACTGGAGTCAGTAAGTTCACTGGCGAGTCCAAGCCCGATACTTGGCTTGAAGATTACCGAGTGGCCGTCCAGATCGGCGGCGGCAATGATGAAGTTGCCATGAAGCACCTCCCTCTCATGTTGGATGGCTCGGCCAGAGCGTGGCTGAACCAGTTAGAACCTAGCAGCATTTACACTTGGGAGGATCTCTCCCAAGTGTTCGTCACCACATTTGAAGGTACGTCCAAGTGGCTGGCAGGGCTGACGGAACTGCGGTCTTGTGTACAGAAGCCAAATGAAACTTTGATGGATTACATCCAGAGGTGGATCACGTTACATCACTCGGTGGAGAATGTGCCTGACCACCAAGCAGTTTGTGCCTTCAAGGAAGGCATCAAGTACAGAGAACTAAATTTGAAATTCGATCGAACTGGGGATATGTCCCTAAATCGGATGATGGAGATTGCCACCAAGTACGCTAATGGCGAAGATGAAGATCGGCTCAGGAGTGGCAAACTCAAGTCAGTCGCCCAAGAACCCGGGGGCAATTCCAATCGGAAACAGAAGCGGAAAGCCGAGCCAGCGGCTCCCGGAGAAGCCTTGGCTTTAACCCAAGGAAAGTTTAAAGGGAAACCTAAAGGGCCTTGGAACCCTAAAAAGGTTAAAGACCAGGACGGAAATGATGTGTTGGACTTGCCATGTCTCGTCCACACAAAGAAAGATGAAGAGGGTAATTTCATTTACCCGAAACATACCACTCGACAGTGTCGACTCTTGATCCAGCAGTTCCAGGGCAAACAGCCCAAAGGTAAGGAAAAGGAGTCGGACAAGGTCGAGGACAAAGAGGACAGTGACGATCGATACCCTCAAGTCAATTCCACCTTGATGAATTTTGCTGATGTTGAGAGCAAAAGTCGACTGAAAGTCATAAACCGTGAGGTAAATATGGTTGCTCCGGCGACACCAAGTTACTTGAAATGGTCCCAGACTGCCATCATGTTCGACCAGTCCGATCACCCAACGCATATTGCCACCCCTGGGAGGCAAGCTCTGGTGGTCGACCCAGTGGTTGAAGGCACTCAACTGACCAAAGTCTTGATGGATGGTGGCAGTGGTTTGAACATATTGTATGCTGAGACATTGAAAGGGATGGGCATTCCGATGTCCAGACTCAGCGCCAGCAACATGAGTTTCCACGGAGTCATTCCTGTGAAGAAGGCTGAATCACTCGGCCAGATTGCTCTTGATGTGGTTTTCGGTGATTCCAAGAATTACCGCAAAGAAAGGTTGACATTTGAAGTTGTAGACTTCCAGAGTGCCTACCACGCTATTTTGGGCAGGTCGGCTTATGCACGCTTCATGGCCCAACCGTGTTATGTGTATCTTAAATTGAAGATGCCTGGCCCCAAAGGTGTGATCACTATTACGGGCAGTCAGAAGAAAGCGGAAGAATGTTTTCAGAAAGGTTCGAAGATCGCCGACGCTCAGATGGCAATGGTGGAGTTGCGGGAATACCAGAAGACTGCAGACCCGAGTGATTTGTTGCGAGCCAAGAAGCCTGCTACAGAGTCAGCTTTTCAGTCGACTGGCAATACAAAGACAGCTCATATCCACCCGACCGACCCCAGCGCTGCTCCAGCTCATATCTCGACAACACTCGACTCCAAATAGGAAGAAGCGCTCATCCAGTTCCTCCGTGAGAACTGGGACATTTTCGCATGGAAGCCCTCTGACATGCCGGGTGTTCCCAGGGAGCTGGCTGAGCACCGCCTAAGAGTCGACTCAAAAATAAAACCTGTCAAAGAACATCTCCGACGGTCCACCGTCCAGAAGAGAAAGGCCATTGGCGAAGAGGTAGCTCGGCTCTTAGCGGTAGAGTTCATCCGAGAAATCTACCACTCCGAGTGGCTCGCCAACGTTGTCATGGTCCCCAAGAAGGACAAGTCATTTCGCATGTGCATTGACTTTAAACGTATCAATTGGGCCTGCCCGAAAGACCATTTTCCTCTCCCCCGCATCGACCAGATAGTCAACTCGACTGCGGGATGTGAGCGACTGTCTTTTTCAGACGCCTATTCCGGGTACCATCAGATCCGTCTGTATGGACCTGACGAGATCAAAACAACTTTCATCACTCCATTCGGGTGCTTCTGTTATGTTACCATGCCATTCGGCCTCAAGAATGCCGGAGCCACATTCATGAGGATGATTCAGAAGTGTTTGCTCACCAAAATCAGTCGGAATGTGGAGGCGTACATGGATGATATTGTGGTCAAGTCTCGGAAGGGTTCCGACCTGCTGACTGACCTTGCTGAAACCTTTGCCAACCTCAGAAGGTTTGATATCAAGCTTAATCCATCAAAATGCACATTCGGGGTTCCTGGCGGAAAGTTACTCAGTTTTCTCGTTTCCGAATGGGGAATCGACGCCAATCCAAAAAAGATTGGTACTATACTCCGAATGAAAAGTCCTGTGCGAGTGCACGATGTTCAGAAGCTTACTGGTTGCTTGGCCACCCTAAGTCGATTCATATCTCGTCTTGGCGAAAAGGCATTACCTCTTTACCGATTAATGAAGAAGTCTGACAAGTTAGAGTGGACTCCTGAAGCTGACGCAGCGTTCGCAGAACTCAAAGCTCTGCTCTCCACCCAGCCGGTGCTTGCTACCCCAATCAGCAAGGAGCCTTTGCTGCTTTATATTGCAACCACATGACAAGTCGTCAGTACGGTACTCACGGTCGAGCGGGAAGAAGAAGGGAAAACCTTCAAAGTTCAGCGCCCAGTGTATTATATTTCTGAAGTCTTGACCCCATCGAAGCAAAGATATCCTCATTATCAGAAGCTCGTATATGGGATTTATATGACCACAAAGAAAGTTGCCCACTACTTCTCTGATCATTCCATTACAGTCGTCAGCGACGCTCCGTTGTCAGAGATCTTGCATAATAGGGACGCAACTGGTCGAGTGGCAAAATGGGCGATTGAACTCCTTCCTCTAGATATCAAGTTTGAGGCAAAGAAAGCTATCAAGTCCCAGGCAATCGCGGATTTCGTCGCCGAGTGGATTGAACAGCAACTGCCGACTCAGGTCCACTCGGAGCATTGGACCATGTTCTTTGACGGTTCCAAGATGATAAATGGTTCCAGAGCCGGAGTGGTGTTGGTCTCTCCCAGAGGAGATAAACTCGGATATGTTCTTCAAATCCACTTTGATTCCTCTAACAACGAGGCAGAATACGAAGCACTTTTATATGGGTTGTGCATGGCCATTTCACTCGGCGTCCGTCTCCTCATGGTCTATGGTGACTCAGATTTGGTGATCAATCAAGTGATGAAGGAATGGGATGTCAGAAGTCCAGCCATGACTGGTTATTGCAAGGCAGTGAGAAAACTGGAGAAGAAATTCAAGGGGTTAGAGCTTCATCACATACCCCGACTGAAAAATCAAGTAGCTGATGCTCTAGCAAAAATAGGTTCCAAAAGAGAAGCCATTCCCAGCAAAGTGTTTCTGGAACACATCCACACACCATCAGTCCAGGAGGATCCCTTCACTGAAGAGGCCCCGCAGCCAAAAAGTGCCACGGATCCAACTGAAATCGAAGTACCAGCTGTGGTCGACTTGATCATGGAAGTCCTGGTTATCACTCCCGTCTGGACAGAATCGTACATCGCGTACATCCTAAGGAAAGAACTCCCAGAAGACGAAGAAGAAGCTCGACAGATCGTCCTCGATCCAAGGCCTTTACAGTCATAAAGGGACAGTTATATAGAGAAAGCGTGACTGGGGTCAGCCAGAAGTGTATTACACCAGAGATCCTTAACGATATCCACTAGGGGACCTGTGGCCATCATGCGTCCTCTCGCACCATTGTGGCTAAAGCATACCGAGCGGGGTTCTACTGGCCAAGAGCCAATGAGATGGCCAAAGAGATAGTCGACAAATGTGAAGGATGTCAGTATTACTCCAACATGCCACACAAGCCCGCGTCGGCCCTGAAAACCATTCCACTCTTCTGGCCCTTCGCTGTTTGGGGGTTGGACATGGTTGGACCACCGAGAACAGGCAGGAGTGGCTTCACTCATGTGCTGGTAGCAGTCGACAAGTTCACCAAATGGATTGAGGCCAAGCCTATCAAGAATATTGATGCTTGCACCGCCATCAGTTTCATCAGAGAGTTGATATTCAGATATGGAGTTCCGCACAGCATCATCACCGACAACGGGTCAAACTTCGATTCCGACAAATTCAGGGCCTTTTGCGCCTCTCAGGGCACTCGGGTCGACTATGCTTCGGTCACTCACCCTCAGTCGAATGGGCAAGTAGAAAGGGAAAACGGCCTAATTCTCAAAGGACTGAAACCCCGATTGATGCGCGATCTCAAGCACGCAGCAGGTGCATGGGTCGACGAGCTTCCATCAATCCTTTGGGGATTGAGGACAACCCCAAATTGATCGACCAGAAGAACCCCATTCTTTCTGGTCTATGGAGCTGAGGTAGTCTTACCGAGTGACCTGCTTCACAATGCTCCCAGAGTCGAGCTCTACTCAGAAGATGAAGCAGAACAAGCCCGGCAGGACGCAGTCGACCTCCTAGAAGAAATAAGAGAAATGGCCTTGATTCGATCGACCATCTATCAGCAAGACTTGCGTCGATTCCATGCCAGAAACGTGAAGAGCCGAGCCTTCCAAGAAGGAGACTTAGTCCTCCGAGTGGATCAGCAGAAACCACACAAGCTCACTCCTACTTGGGAAGGCCCCTTCATAGTCACCAAAGTCCTCCACAATGGAGCATACCACCTCTACAATGTCGATCGCCAGATTGATGAGCCACGAGCCTGGAATGCGGAGCTACTCCGCCCCTTTTATACTTAAATTCTCACTCGGATGAGATGTAATAAGAAAAACTCCTGAAGTTTATTTATCAAAGACAAGAGCGTTATAATTTTCCCAGTCATTATTATTGTTTTTTTGTTTGCGTAAGAAATCCCCCAGTGGGTGACTTAGCTGCGAATCAGTTTCGCCTAAGTTTGAAAAAATCCTACCAAGTGGAGAGCAATCCTCCCACTTGGGGGCTTAGCTGCAGTCCAGTACTCGCCTAAGTTCTCTCACTTAGAGACTTAGCTGCAGTCCGGCACTCGCCTAAGTTTGAAAAAATCCTACCGAGTGGAGAGCAATCCTCCCACTTGGGGGCTTAGCTGCAGTCCAGTACTCACCTAAGTTCTCTCACTTAGAGACTTAGCTGCAGTCCGGCACTCGCCTAAGTTTGAAAAAATCCTACCGAGTGGAGAGCAATCCTCCCACTCGGGGCTTAGCTGCAGTCCAGTACTTTCCTAAGTTCTCTCACTTAGAGACTTAGC